>NW_027618328.1:0-70000 GCF_964187855.1 Myxine glutinosa
CCACCCCTCCTCCCCTCCCCCCCGTTCCCCTCCGCTCCCCTTCCCCCTCCCTTCCCCTCCCCCGCCCGGCAATGCCGGGTACTTCTGCTAGTATATTATATATCCTACTATGAGGGACCCTCCACTCACTGACTCAAACACACAAAAAGGGTAAGGTAAATAAAAAGAAAATCCCCCCCCTTGGCCGGCACTTAGCTCTGCCCAAAATGGGTCCTTTTAGAAGGTTGGTGGCGGTGATAATGCTCGGGGCCACCGCACGGAAAGCGCACAAGATGGCGATGGAGGCACCGTGCGTCAAAGGCACCCAGGACTGTGAACAAGACGGCCCTCTTTATTTTTGGTCCCTCTAGGTTTCCTCTCCTCGTCTCTGGTAAGGACAGCATGGCCTTCAGCTCCCTGGTGAGCCCAGCAGTTCAAAGTTCCTTGGTATTGCCACATAAAACGTTCCCCTAAAAAGCGCACAAAATGGCCAGCTTCTTGTTTGTGGTGCAGAAGCCAGTGCTCTCCTCTTCAGCTGCAAGAGCCAGTCGCATTCCTCTGGGGGTGGCCTGCCGGCCTTCTTCTCCGCCCACCGATCGCTCCACCTCTCCTGGGCGGGTCTTTCGCCGTATATGTCCATAGGGGTGGGCTTAGTTTGGCCGACTCCTACTTGGCTTTTGCTGGCGGTTGTTGCAATTCAAGGGTTGGCCACAGAGGGAAGACACACACTGGGGAAAATTAACCTTAAACCCTATCACTAATTAACACATCATCACCCCTCACATGATGAACATTTAAACAACCTGAAGCTACATTTTCCCTACTTATGTACATCAAAATGCTGCTACACATCACACGGTCCATACCATTTCCTATTCAATCCTACCTCTCCTACGGTATTCTTTTACCTACCCCCAAAAACGTCACAGTATGTTTGGTTCAACTGATAATTACTGAAGTGTTTACGGTCTCACTCACTCACTCACTGACTTACCTACAGAAACTGCTCGATCGCATAAGCTCATCAGGCTAACGCATCCAGATGAGCTAAAAATGGCTATTTTCGAAGTGGCCTAAGATTTTTGTACGGGACTGTATTTCTATACTACATCTAGTTATATGCAAATATTGAGTTGTAGCACAGTCTTAGATTTATATTTCCTATCTAAGGCAATGGCATAGGTGGTCTTGTGTGATAAATGAAATACAAACAAACACAACAGGCATTTTAAGGCCATTTTCCCTGCTCGAGCGGGGGTTGGCCTTGCAGGCCCCATGACAAATCTTCTCCATTTTGCCCTATTTTCTGCATCTCCCCTTGTTAACCCCCTTGCCAGCATTTCTTCTCCCACCACCTTTAGCCAAGTCTTTCTCGGTCTACCCCGTCCTCTACTTCCTTCTACATTCATTTCCATCACTCTTCTCAACAAGTCACTTTCATCCTTCTTCAACACATGACCAAACCATCTCAACCTGTTTCTCTTCACAGCATCCATCACAGGCTCTATTCCCATCATCTTTGGCAATTCATCATTTGTCTTCCTCTCTCTCAACGATACTCCGCACATCCACCGAACCATTCGCATTTCCACCCTTTCCAGCCTTTGTTGCTGCTCGACGTTCATTACCCATGTCTCGCTCCCATAAATCATAACACTTCTCACACATGCAGCATACACCTTTCCCTTCAGTTTCAACGGACACTCCCCTCCTCGTCAGCACGCCACTCAGTTCTCAAAACTTCTTCCATGCACATCTCACTCCAGCAACCGTTGCCGAGTCTGATCCACCTTCTCCATTCAGCATGTCTCCTAGGTAGCAAAATGTTTTCACACCTTCCAGCTTCATGCCGTCTCCAAGATCCAACTCAACATTTCCTCCATCTGCAGCTCCCTCTGTGCACACCTTACATTTGAATGTAGCTGCCACACTGGTTAATGACCCTCTCAGACCACTACATTTTTGATGAACCCATTCAGCGCACATTGTACATTGAATGGAGTTCACTCCGACACCCTTCCTGCACACCGCACATGGCCACTTCCCAGTTCTTTCCACCTCACCACATGCTTTACCACTTGCCAACACCTTCGTCTTTCCGATATTCACCTTCAGACCTTTTGTCTTGTGAAAGCAAAATTAATTGTGTACTTAAGCTTCATAAATACATATATTGGTCAGCGTTGAGTATATTACATTTTATTTGTCTGAGAGCTTTGGATAAGTTTGAAATTTGTCCAAATGACAATTCTCGCAGGGCAGGCCCATGTGCAAATGGTCGCTAGGGGCAACCAAGCGCACGTCTCCACTCCCTCTCAAAATCAAATCAATATGTTTGAATTAAAAGGAATAAGCTTCTTCCTATTAAATATTGTATAACAAATAAATATACTCTTTATAGAATATATATATGATCATGATCTGCAAACAGTTATGTATTTAGATTCCAATGAAAACACAAGTTTTAAGAAATGTTTTGGAAGTTTGGAAAGAAAAGGGGCTTCTCAAAGTTGTTATCACTGAACACTGGTCAAGGTCGGACCAGCCTCCATAACTTTGTCCATGCCTGGTGAGCCGATAATTAAAAGTTTCAAAGCATCCTTTTTTGTTCAAAGACTCCTCCTATTTCCTTTCATGATTTTAAGTTTAACTATACATAATCCATATGATTCAACTTATATACAATAATTTTGTCTACTTATTTAGGAATATGAGCAAGTGTATTGTTGTTCTGAAACTATATTGCAAGGTGTTAACATGTGTAACTGATTAAAACATTATTTTCTCCCTTTGAGGATAGATAATGGCCTGGCAACTGAGTAGGAGTTCCCTGTTTGAATGAAATCACACACTTTCTTGCAGGCTTACACAACTGTGAGTTAATGCTCTATTAATTCGATGCAAGTTATGGGAATGTTCTGAGACAAAATGGGAAATGTATTATTTTATAACTGTATGCTTCACAATAACTGAATTGTATTTTCTGTAACCTAAAACCTCTCCCAAGATAAAAAGAATGGAAAACCCAGTTTGCCTTCATCACGCTTGAATCTCTTGCAACTTTTCTTATAACTGTATGCTGTATGCCTCACAATAACCGAATTGTATTTTCTATAACCTAAAACCTCTCCCAAGATAAAAAGAATGGAAAACCCAGTTTGCCTTCATCACGCTTGAATCTCTTGCAACTTTTCTTATCTCGTTCCCCCCTTCCTCTCTCTCTTCCCCTCAGCCCAGCCCCATTCTCTTTTCCTTCACGAGTATAAGAAAGGCTGTACTGCACAAATGCTTCAGGATTTTGCTTCGAAGTGTGTGTGTGCGTGCGTGTGTGCGTGCGTGTGTGTTCTTTTCTGGAGTTGGATTCTTACCAAGTGGTTTTTTGAAGTCCTTTGATGTATATCTTTTTGTAACCTAAGTAAAGACCTCCATGTTTCATTAAAAATCAGCAATTATCTTAAACAGTTTGTGGACATTAATCATTGAGTCTTCTGTCTATCAATCAAGGCTAAATTAATTAGTTCCACAACAGTCTCCTTACATTCCTTTCAATTGTTCATCTTCTCCTTCAGTCCATCCATACTTTCCGCAATCAACACCAGGTCATCTGCATACAACAACTCCCGCGGTAAACCCTCCTTTACATTCCGAGCCAGCACCTCAATCACAGCTACAAATAGTAGTGGACTTAGTACGTACTGACCCCTGATGCACTCCCACCTTCACCTCAAACTCACCACTGTTCCCGTCCTTCATCTATCTATAATTCCAGTAATCTCTGTGTGTCTGTGTGTCTGTGTGTGTGTCTGTGTGTTTGTCTGTGACCGCTGTTTCTCGACAACCACGGGTCCGATATACTTTAAACTTGCCAGGTATATTGCTGGGGACCCGAGGATGTGCCTTTTCAAGGTTTCATATTAATCGGAGAAGTAGTTACCGAGCTATGTCCAAAAAACGATTCAACCAATCAGAGAGCAGCGAGCTATCACGTGTGCCGAACGTGGCGAACAGACTCTGCCTCGGACGGCACATTTGAGAGCGTATTCATTTATTTCACGTTGGAAAACTATGTTGCCGTTAAACTATGTTTTAAAACTAATTAAAACTAATTTGCGATTCATTCGCTTTCCTGCGCGTTTGTGCACGCGATGGCGATTTCTTTACCAAACTCCGCAAGCCGTTCGCTTTGGACCAAACCATTTCATGTAAATAGAGGGGGGGGGATTGTCACCGTACTCGCAAGCCGTTCGCTTTGGACCAAACCATTTCATGTAAATAGAGGGGGGGGATTGTCACCGTACTCGCAAGCCGTTCGCTTTGGACCAAACCATTTCATGTAAATAGAGGGGGGGGATATAATTTTAGATATATATATAGTACGGGCATGCCCTAGTCTATCTATAATTCCAGTAATCTCTGTGTGTGTGTCTGTGTGTCTGTGTGTTTGTCTGTGACCGCTGTTTCTCGACAACCACGGGTCCGATATACTTGAAACTTGCCAGGTATATTGCTGGGGACCTGAGGATGTGCCTTTTCAAGGTTTCATATTAATCGGAGAAGTAGTTACCGAGCTATGGCGATTTCTTTACCAAACTCCGCAAGCCGTTCGCTTTGGACCAAACCATTTCATGTAAATAGAGGGGGGGGATTGTCACCGTACTCGCAAGCCGTTCGCTTTGGCTTTGCGAATGGACCAAACCATTTCATGTAAATAGAGGGGGGGATTGTCACCGTACTCGCAAGCCGTTCGCTTTGGCTTTGCGAATGGACCAAACCATTTCATGTAAATAGAGGGGGGGGATATAATTTTAGATATATATATAGTACGGGCATGCCCTAGTGATAAATAAAATGCAATAACAAAAACAGCAAACAAAATAAACAACATAGTGGGATCAGTCTAACATGGTGCATCAGTTTGCCAGCCCAGCCACCAGCTGCACCCAAAGTTGCTGCACTTTGGCAGGCTTTAGTGTTGTTATGAATTTGGGTAGAGGAATATCTAAAGCCAGATAGATCTGTATAGGTAGGTATCCGACTGTCGTGATCGGGAATCTACCTGTAATAAGTTCTATGTTTAATCCGGTTTGTCGGCATAAGCTGTATTGGTGTCCCCGCTACGAAGGAGCAGGGCGTGCTAAATAGTTGTAGGGATTAAGATGAGACCCATGTGTGTCAGACCTGGTAATCATTCCTTTGTCCCTTATGGCAACGCATACTCATATAAACACTTAGATAGGTCCTTGGTGCAACATTAAATAATTCCCCTCCCTTACCACAACGACTTTGGAAAACAGGCAGGGGGCCAGGCCGGGGCACCGCCGATGGGGCCACAGCCAGCCACACCACCAGCCAGCCGAGCAACCAGCCTCGTGGCAGGCTGGGAGCCATGCTCAGGAGGACTGTTGATTGGTCCATAGGAGGTACAGAGAACTGCCCCGTGATTGGAAGGAAGGGAAGGACTGGTGGTTGGCCACAAGGGTGGCGTGACATGGTGGCGGGAAGCACTTGGCCAATGAGAAAGCACCAGCGCATGGAGAAGATTCGAGAGGTCGAGAGATGAGGGTCTGGTTGGGGCAGAGCAAGATTGACGTCACACGCGAGGTGACAAAAGGCCGCGCTGGATGACATTTTTTCTCTTGGCGCTGCACGATCTCTTGGGTCTCTTGGCTTCTTCTTGTCTCGGCCAGTTCCATCTCTGTGCGTTCCTGGTGTTATTCGGACTCTCTCCGCGCTGGATCGGCTTCGTGTGGAGATTGCTAGCCCTGCGTTGGACCTTTGGTGCTTTTGGCTTGTCGTGGTGCTCAGTGCTTTTTGGTGCTTTCGGTGCTGCGAGCGGACGGGAACTCGGGTGCGACTGGCAAGGGGCTTGCAGCGAGGCGCTCGGTGAGGCCTGACGGCGCACGAACAGGCGCGCATCGAAGCCTGTTTCCCGCCGACATCAAAGCCGCGGCGGGCTAGCGCGCTTGGAGCTGACGATTCCTTGACGACTGACAGATAAGGCCGAACCCCACAGAACATTACACAACGTTTTATTTTTATTAATTCATTTCCCCTGTGCTGTATCTGAAGTGTGAGTGAGGACGTCCCGATTAGGACATTTTATTTATCATCGCATATTTTCCTGTCCCACTATCCTTCTAAATAAATCCTTGTATTATTTTCAATTTCCTTCTAAACCCGGATTCCCGTTTGAGTTCGTTCCCTCTCCAGATAAGCGCTTCCGCTTCTTCTTCTTCATTCTTTCTCCCGTGCTGTGATAGCAAAATCCGTATTTGGTCGTCGCCTCAATTAAAGCCGTTTGGTCATTCGCGAGCCCTGGTATTAACCGGAGAGTATTCGCACGACAGTATTATGAAATGCAGAGAAAGAAGGAGTGCACAGAAATAGTTACAAACATTACAAAATTATCAAAAATATCATCAACAAATACCTTTTCGACGTGACACAGGTGAGCGAGGCCGTTCTGACTCGCAATTTAACCCATCTTGGCTGACCTCCACAGCCTGACAATTCTCCTTGCACTCAGACCCCTGTGTACATGCCTCAAGCTGGGTTCCAGGGCCAGTTCTCCTGTCCCCTTGACCTCGCTGAACCTGTCAGGAAAGAAGGAGAAAAAGGATGTGGGTGACAAATGCAAGTGGAGATTGCATAGGAGAAAAACTAGAGCTTCCAGGGAAGCAGAACTCAACTGAACTGACTGGACAAGTTTAAAGTAGGTCAGTTGTCTGTACTAGATTTGACTTAAATGAAAAGCCAACAACCTTGTGTAATAATTTTAAGGTCCTTGTATCCTTATACTTGTCCTTGTTTTACAATTGATACAATGTTACACTTTGCACCAATGTTGCAGAAATATAGTTGTGTAGATAAAAGGACAACAACAACATGCATTTTAAAGGCCATTTTCCCTACTAGAGCGGGGGTTAGCCTGAGCGGGGGTTAGCCTGTATGTGTAGATAAAAGGAAACGGGTGTAATTCGCTTTCAAAGTCACCCACCCCCACATCTTGTCCCAGTGAACATGCCCACAAAACGTCGCAAGTGCATATTTAAGTGACGTCAGAAGAAATTGCGGGGAATCCTTGTCATGAAAGTAAAAGTGCTTTTCTTAAGAGCTGAAAAAAATATGCCGGCCTATGGCGTTCATTTTGTGACAGATCGGGTTGACATGCGATGGCAACCTACCTTGTGTGGTAAGGGTTAAACATTCAAAGTTTGATCAAAATCCATAAATATTTGTGGACGTTAAAGTCTTAACATCGTTTCGGAGCTGAAAACAATATGGCGGCCTATGGTGGCCATTTTGTGACGGATCGGGTTGGAATGCAATAGTAACCTACCTTGTGTGGTAAGGGTTAAACATTCTAAGTTTGATCAAAATCTGTTAATATTTGTGGACGCCAGAGTGTTAACGTCGTTTTCATGACCAAAAACAAAATGGTCGAATAAGTCCGCCATTTTTCAACGGATCGGGCTGAAATGTAATACCAACCTGGTCCTTGGGGTAAGGATGCTGCATGTCAAGTTTGATCAGAATCGGTTGATATTTGTGGGCGCTGGAGTGATAACATCGAAAAATTAACAGACGACAGACGATGGACGCCGGAGGGTTCAGCATGTGATGAACTCAACTGGACGGTAGTCCAGTTGAGTTAATAGTAATAATGACAATAATAACTATAAAAGGATCTGAAAATGCAAAGTCCATCCGCATCCGCTTTGTATTCAGACTTCTTCTTCTGTACGCTAAACATGACGAAAACAGATAAAAACTAAGGCAATGCAACTGTCGCCAATATGCCTCCACATAGTCCCACAATGGGTATATGCCCTCGTTCCCTTCAGCTGTTTTCAATTATCACATTTTCACCAGCCATGGCAGGTTTCACATCGATCGGTGAAGCGGTTTCAGAGAAGGGATTTTTTAAAATATTGGCATTCAAGCTAATATGGCTGCCACACCATGTGACATATGACCTTTAAAAATGTACACTCTGCATATGTACAGTCACGTGAAAAAGTAAGTACACCCCATGTAAAGTTTTTACTTTTTCAACATATTTCAACATACAGCTATTTGATCTTCATTTCAACAATATTGATAGATAAAGGTGATATAATATAACAAATATCATGAAACATTTACATTTTGTAGTCCATTGTATAATTTTTAAAAACATAAATGCAAATTTCGCATGTGGAAAAAGTAAGTACACCCTTGGCTCTAATAGGTGGTATTGCCCCCTTTGGCAGAAACAACCTCAAGCAGGCGTTTCTTATAACTGTCTACCAGTCTCTGACATCGACTGGGAGAAATTTTTGCCCACTCCTCCATGCAGAATTCTTTCAGCTGTGCGATGTTTGAGGGGTTTCTTGCATGCACAGCTCATTTCAAATCCCCCCACAACATCTCGATGGGATTTAGATCCGGGCTTTGACTTGGCCATTCCAGAACCCTCCATTTCTTTATTTTCAGCCATTCCTTGGTGGATTTACTGGTCTGTTTAGGGTCATTGTCATGTTTCAAGGTCCACCTTCGGTTGAGCTTCAACTTTCCGACAGATGGCCTCACATTCTCCTCAATCACCCTCTGGTACAATGAAGAATTCATAGTGGATTCTATGATGGTGAGCTGCTCAGGCCCCGATGCAACAAAGTGCAACAACATGCATTTTAAGGCCATTTTCCCTGCTAGAGCGGGGGTTAGCCTTGCGGTCCCCATGACAATCTTCTCCATTTTGCCCTATTTTCTGCATCTCTCCTTGTTAACCCCCTTGCCCGCATTTCTTCTTACACCATCTTTAGCCAAGTCTTTCTCGGTCTTCCCCGTCCTCTACTTCCTTCTACATTAACTTCCATCACTCTTCTCAACCAGTCACTTTCATCCTTCCTCAATACATGACCAAACCATCTCAACCTGTTCCTCTTCACAGCATCAATCACAGGCAATATTCCCATCATCTTTCGCAATTCATCATTTGTCTTCCTCTCTCTCAACGATACTCCACACATCCATCGAACCATTCGCATTTCCACCCTTTCCAGCCTTCGTTGCTGCTCTACGTTCATTACCCATGTCTCGCTCCCATAAATCATAACACTTCTCACACATGCAGCATACACCTTTCCCTTCAGCTTCAGCGACACTCTCCTCCTCATCAGCACGCCACTCAGTTCCCGAAACTTCTTCCATGCACATCTCACTCGAGCAACCGTTGCCGAGTCTGATCCACCTTCTCCATTCAGCATGTCTCCGAGGTAGCAAAATGTTTTCACACCTTCCAGCTTCACGCCGTCTCCAAGATCCAACTCAACATTTCCTCCATCTGCAGCTCCCTCTGCGCACACCTTACATTTGAATGTAGCTGCCACACTGGTAAATGACCCTCTCAGACCACTACATTTTTGATGAACCCACTCAGCACACATTGTACATTGAATGGAGTTCACTCCGACACCCTTCCTGCACACAGCACACGGCCACTTCCCAGTTCTTTCCACCTCACCACATGCTTTACCACTTGCCATCACCTTTGCCTTTCCGATATTCACCTTCAGACCTTTTGTCTCCATACATTCCTTCCACTTGTTCATCTTTTCCTTCAGTCCATCCATACTTTCCGCAATCAACACCAGATCATCTGCATACAACAACTCCCACGGTAAGCCCTCCTTTATGTTCTGAGCCAGCACCTCCATCACAGCTACAAATTGTAGTGGACTCAGTACCGACCCCTGATGCACTCCCACCTTCACCTCAAACTCACCACTGTTCCCGTCCTTCGTCCTTACAGCTGTGCATGCTCTTTTGTACATTGCCATCACTACTCTGATCAACCATTCCTCCACTCCTAACTTCCTCAATGCCCATGTCAATACTTTGCGTGGAACCCTATCGAATGCTTTCTCCAGATCAACAAACCCAAAAAACAACTTCTTCCTCTTATCCATGTACTTCTCCTGCAACTGCCTCACAATGAAAAGCGCATCTGTCGTTCCTCTTCCTGGCATAAATCCAAACTGCATTTCGTCGATCTTCACTTTCTTCCTTATCCTCCTTTCCAACACCCTTTCCAATACCTTCATTCCATGCTCCAATAACTTTATCGCTCGGTACGATCCACACTCCAGAGGGTCACCTTTCCCCTTGTATAGAGGGACGAGGGTACTCAGTTCCCAATCCACTGGAATGCGGCCTTCTTTCACCACCAGATTACAGATCTCTGTCATTCTCTTCACACCCCAACTTCCTGCTGCCTTCAACATATCTCCCACAACTCCCGTCGGCCCTCCCGCTTTTCCACTCTTCATTGCTTTTATCGCTTCCTCAACTTCCTTCTCAGTTATCTTCTCTGCCGGTCCTAAAACTGGGTTACTCTCTATGTTGCCATCCCATTCATTCTCTGTATTCAACAGCATTTCCATATATCTTTTCCATCTTCCTTTAATTCCATCTGGGTCGACAACGATTTGTCCCACTTCATCCTTCAAGCAACTCACCCCCATCACATCACACCTCTCTTTCACTATGTGCTTTGCAATCCTGAATACTTCTTTCTGACCCTCTTCCGAATCCAAGCGTTCTCCGAACATTTTCCTACATGCCTCCTGCGCCTTTGCTACCTCTTTCTTTGCAGCCTTCCTGGCTGCCTTATAACTTTCATGCTCTGCTGTTTCTGCTCCCGTACCCTTCGCCTTCTGCCACTCTTTGAACTTCTTCCTCTTCTCGTCAATCCTCTTTCCAACTTCATCATCCCACCACCATGTTTCCGAGTGCCTCGGAGGTCCTTTTGTCCATCCACATACCTCACCAACGGATCCCAACAGACTAGCTTTCATTGACATCCAACCACTTTCAAGCTCAACCACATCATCCTCTACCCTACTCAGCCTCTCTTTTAATGCCTCCCTTACTGTCACCTCTTTCAACCTCCACACCTTCATTCTCGGTTGGTACTTCACCCGCCGAGCTCTCCCCGCACCTTTCACCCTTATGTCGCAGACAACCAAGTGGTGCTGTGAAACAGCCTCCTCCCCCGGGATCACCTTTGTGTCCCGGAGGTGCCCCCTATCTCGCCTACGCACCATCAGGTAGTCAACGGTTGTCGTCGACCCACCTGACGTGTATGTAACAAGCTTAATGTCCTCTTTCTGGAACTGAGTATTACAAATCAACAAATCAGCTCCATCAGCAAACTCCAAAATCCTTTCTCCTTCTCCATTTCTCACACCATAGCCGTAACCCCCATGAACTCCCTCAAAACCGTCCATACTCCTCCCCACATGTCCATTTAGGTCTCCTCCCACCACAACAACTTCCTCATCTTTCACGTTTTCCATCAGCTTCTCTATCGCACACCAGAACTTGTCCTTCTCTTCATCGCTTCGACCAACCTGCGGAGCATATCCCGAGATGACGTTCACCAAGAGCTTTCCAATCATCATTTTCACCATCATCAACCTATCACTCACTCTAGTCACACTCACCACACTGTCTACAAACTCCTCAGAAAACAGGACACCAACACCATTCATGCCCTCCGGGCACCCTTGCCACACAAACTTGTATTTCTGTCCCTGCCTACCCTTCACCATTCTCACACCGCTTCCCTTCCATCTCGTCTCTTGCACACAACATATGTCCACTCTTCTTCTGACCAATACTTCCACCACTTCTCCTGATCTCCCTGTCATTGTCCCTACATTCCATGTCCCAAACCTCAGAAACCGATCTCCACTTCGGGCTGCACCCTGCCCATATGTACTTGTGATTGTCATGGTTCTCTTTTTGAGGCAATGTTTTCATGGCCGGATGCCCTTCCTGACGCCAACCCTCTTAGTCGTCTCTTACGACACGCAGGGATACGGTGTACCTATTCTGACCAGGGTACACACTGGGAAACGTTTAAAACATGTAAATTCTGGGGGGGGGGGGGGGGGGCAGCGTCAGCATCACGGCTGAGGTTTAAACATATTCCAACAATATCCAAACAGAACCATGAAAAAAAAAAACAATCCGGGAAAAGTCTCCAAGCGAGAACGTGGATTTGAGAAGGAAGGAGCAGAGGCGGAAGAAAACGAGATACAGGGGGCGGGGCACAAGCCGAGACGAGGAGGAGAGCGAACAAGCACGTGTCCGGGAGGAGAGAAAGAATCAATATATAATTCTTTGTCTCGGGAGGTGAGGTGAGGGGGAGAAAACAAAATAAAAGAAACAAGCAATACAGCGAAGGAAATAACCCAAACCGACAAAACACCGAAGGGGGGAGGGAAGCCCCAAGTCACCAGGCCGCGCACGAGGTACGACTCAGAAAACGATTAACTACACACAAGTTTGCACGAACCACAAACCAACACCAACTAGAAACACACAATAACACGTACACAGCAAAATAACCAGTGGAAATTTGACAAAGACAAGAATGGGAAAACACTCAAACTTCGATGCCGTGGAGAGCTCGAAGCACGCCTCACTCGCCCGAGGTACCGGAAGTCCATTCGATGCAACAAAGTGCCCCAAACCATAATATTTCCACCACCATGCTTTACAGTTGGTATCAGGTTCTTGTGGTCAAATGCTGTCTTTGGTTTTCGCCAAACATGTCTTCTGGTACTGTGGCCAAATAACTCTACCTTTGACTCATCTGTCCAGAGCACATTGTTCCAGAAGTGCTGGTCTTTGCCTAGGTGTTCATTGGCAAACTTTAGGCTTGCCCTGATGTTCTTTCTGGACAGCAAAAGTTTCCTCCTGGCACACCTCCCATGTAGATAATTTGTGCAGCCTCTTTTTAATGGTAGACTCGTGCATTTTGACATCAACAGTGGCAAGAGCTACCTGTAGGTCCCGTGATGACATTCTTGGGTTCTTAGAGACTTCTTTCAGCATCTTGCGGTCTGCTCTCGGGCTGAACTTTCTGGGGCGGCCTGGCCTGAACAGGTTTGCAGTTGTTTGGAGTCTTCTCCACTTGTAGATGATCTTCCGGACAGTCGCATGATTGATTTCAAATTGTTTGGAGATCTTTTTAAATCCCTTCCCAGACTTGTAGGCATCTATAAACTTCTTTCTGAAGGCCTCCGAGAGCTCTTTTGATCTAGGCATGGTGACGCCGCACACTTCAACAACAAAGAGCAAACCAAACTAAATGTCTGAGGTTTAAATAAGACAGGTTCCTCCAAGATCCTCTCTAACGATGGTCTAATCATTTGCACCTGAGCAAGTGCACCTGATTCTAATTTTAGGTATTTGAAGTCGTGATAAATGTAGGGGTGTACTTACTTTTTCCACATGCGAAATTTGCATTTATGTTTATTTAAATTATACAATGGACTACAAAATGTAAATGTTTCATGATATTTGTTATATTATATCACCTTTATCTCTCAATATTGTTGAAATGAAGGTCAAATAGCTGTATGTTGAAATATGTTGAAAAAGTCAAAACTTTACATGGGGTGTACTTACTTTTTCACGTGCCTGTATGTGTCGGGGATCATATTTGTGAAGTTTCGTGTTGATCGGATAAAGTTCGTTTTCTATTCAATATGGCTGCCAAACCACATTACCTATGACATCATTTTCAAATGATATGCAACAATGGTGTTCGATGATATTTGTAAAATTTAGCATCAATGGGGTAATTTAATTCTCTGATTATTTGATATTTAATTATTTTCATATTAATTTGACATTTAATTATTTGGCCTGGGGGTGGTGTACTTTGAGTGTATCTATCTTGTATATTTTACTTTTACTTGACCTACTTCATTAGCCCCAGCATTAGACATCGTTGAAGCTGAAGGGAAAGGTGTATGCTGCATGTGTGAGAAGTGTTATGATTTATGGGAGCGAGACATGGGTAATGAACGTAGAGCAGCAACGAAGGCTGGAAAGGGTGGAAATGCGAATGGTTCGGTGGATGTGTGGAGTATCGTTGAGAGAGAGAGAGAGGAAGATAAATGATGAATTGCGATAGATGATGGGGATAGAGCCTGTGATGGATGCTGTGAAGAGAAACAGGTTGAGATGGTTTGGTCACGTGTTGAGGAAGGATGAAAGTGACTGGTTGAGAAGAGTGATGGAAATGAATGTAGAAGGAAGTAGAGGACGGGGAAGACCGAGAAAGACTTGGCTAAAGATGGTGGAAGAAGAAATGCGGGCAAGAGGGTTAACAAGGGGAGATGCAGAAAATAGGGCAAAATGGAGAAGATTGTCATGGGGACCGCAAGGCTAACCCCCGAAATGGCCTTAAAATGCCTGTTGTTGTTGTTGTTGATGGGGTAAGCGGTTTCAGAGATATAATTATTTAATATTTTCCTTCAATCCAATATGGCTGCCACACCATGTGACCAATGATATTTTTGTGATCAACTTTTAATCACAATGCCTAGTCAATGACACATGTAAAGTTTCGAGTCAATCATGTAAAGTTTCGAGAAGTTTTTTTGAGGTTTTAGGTTTTGGCTGCCAAAGCATGTGACCTGTACAACAGCAACAACAGGCATTTTATAAGGCCATTTTCCCTGCAAGAGCAGGGGTTAGCCTTGCGGTCCCCATGACAATCTTCCCATTTTGCCCTATTTTCTGCATCTCCCCTTGTTAACCCCCTCCTTCCCCCTCTCTCCCCATCTTGTCCACCGCTCCCCTTATTATATGTTTTATGTGTCAGTTTGACTTTTTGTGTGATTAATGTTAGCTCTTTCACGAGCCTTGATCTTGTATACAAAAAAAATATTTAAAAATATCCAGACACCCAATATGCAAATTCTTAAAATTTCAGGTCGATTGGATGAAAATTTACCTTTTGATAACTATTATTACTTTTTCTTCTCCATATTCTCATCATAAAGCTTTATTGAAAATTTGATGACAAAAGCTCAACAAGTTACCACCCGGAAAGACACACAGAAGTGATTGAAAACGTGTCTTCCGCTGCGTGAGGGACGGGCTGGTAATGATGGGGGAGGAATTGAGGATTTGAGGAGGGGTTCAAAGCAAAATTATACTTGGGCACATGTGCTGAAAAAATACAAATAGTGAGCACTACCTCAGCAGAACACACCCAACTACAAAGACCAGTCACAGTGTCCAAATCTGGGATGTTTTAAGTCATTTTCATTTTGTCTTCCTGTAAGTAATAAATTGTTCTCCACAACAAACAACAACAGGCATTTTAAGGCCATTTTCTCTGCTAGAGCGGGGGTTAGCCTTGCAGGCCCCATGACAATCTTCTCCATTTTGCCCTATTTTCTGCATCTGCCCTTGTTAACCCCCTTGCCCGCATTTCTTCTTCCACCACCTTTAGCGAAGTCTTTCTCGGTCTTCCCCGTCCTCTACTTCCTTCCGCATTCATTTCCATCACTCTTCTCAACCAGTCACTTTCATCCTTCCTCAACACATGACCAAACCATCTCAACCTGTTTCTCTTCTCTTCACAGCATCCATCACAGGCTCTATCCCCATCATCTATCGCAATTCATCATTTATCTTCCTCTCTCTCTCTCAACGATACTCCGCACATCCACCGAACCATTCGCATTTCCACCCTTTCCAGCCTTCATTGCTGCTCAACGTTCATAACCAATGTCTCGCTCCCATAAATCATAACACTTCTCACACATGCAGCATACACCTTTCCCTTCAGTTTCAACGACACTCCCCTCCTCATCAGCACGCCACTCAGTTCTCAAAACTTCTTCCATGCACATCCCACTCCAGCAACCGTTGCCGAGTCTGATCCACCTTCTCCATTCAGCATGTCTCCTAGGTAGCAAAATGTTTTCACACCTTCCAGCTTCACGCCGTCTCCAAGATCCAACTCAACATTTCCTCCATCTGCAGCTCCCTCTATGCACACCTTACACTTGAATGTCGCTGCCACACTGGTTAATGACCCTCTCAGACCACGACATTTTTGATGAACCCACTCAGCGCACATTGTACATTGAATGGAGTTCACTGCAACACCCTTCCTGCACACAGCACACGGCCACTTCCCAGTTCTTTCCACCTCACCACATGCTTTACCACATGCCATCACCTTCGTCTTTCCGATATTCAAGTTCAGACCTTTCGCCTCCATACATTCCTTCCACTTGTTCATATTCTCCTTCAGTCCATCCATACTCTCCCCAATCAACACCAGATCATCTGCATTCAACAACTCCCACGGAAAACCCTCCTTTACATTCCGAGCCAGCACCTCCATCACAACTACAAATAGTAGTGGACTTAGTACTGACCCCTGATGCACTCCCACCTTCACCTCAAACTCACCACTGTTCCCGTCGTTCGTCCTTACAGCTGTGCACGCTCTCTCGTACATGCCATCACGACTCTGATCAACCATTCCTCCACTCCTAACTTCCTCAATGCCCATGTCACTACTTCACGTGGAACCCTGTCGAATGCTTTCTCCAGATCAACAAACCCAAGAAACAACTTCTTCCTCTTCTCCATGTACTTCTCCTGCAACTGCCTCACAATAAAAAGCGTGTCTGTCGTTCCTCTTCCTGGCATAAATCCAAACTGCATTTCGTCGATCTTCACTTTCTTCCTTATCCTCTTCTCCAACACCCTTTCCAATACCTTCATTCCATGCTCCAATAAATACGAGCCACAGTCCAGAGGGTCACCTTTCCCCTTGTATAGAGGGACGAGGGTACTCAGTTCCCAATCCTTTGTGACACAAAGGATTTTCCTGTCACGCGAACTCGGGTTACACTCCCCCTAAAATAGATTAATTAATTATGTAAAATGATTAAAAATCACGGGGCAACCCGGGTTACCGCGTGGTGGATCACATCTCCCACAACTCCCGTTGGTCCTCCCGCTTTTCTACTCTTCATTGCTTTTATCGCTTCCTCAACTTCCTTCTCAGTTATCTTCTCTGCCAGTCCTAAAACTGGGTTACTCTCGATGTTGCCATCCCATTCATTCTCTGCATTGAACAGCATTTCCACATATCTCTTCCATCGTCCTTTAATTCCATCTGGGTCCACAATGATTTGTCCCACTTCATCCTTCAAGCAACTCACCCCCATCACATCGCACCTCTCTTCGCTATCTGCTTTGCAATCCTGAATACCGCTCTCTGACCCTCTTCCGAATCCAAGAGTTCTCCGAACATTTTCCTACATGCCTCCTGCGCCTTTGCTACCTTTCTTTGCAGCCTTCTTGGCTGCCTTATAACTTTCATGCTCTGCCTCTTCTGCCCCAGTACCCTTCGCCTTCTTCCACTCCTTGAACTTCTTCCTCTTCTCGTCAATCCTCTTTCCAACTTCATCATCCCACCACCATGTTTTTGAGTGCCTCGGTGGTCCTTTTGTCCATCCACATACCTCACCAACGGCTCCCAACAGACTATCTTTCATTGACATCCAACCACTTTCAAGCTCAACCACATCGTCCTCTACCATACTCAGCCTCTCTTTTAATGCCTCACTCACTGTCACCTCTTTCAACCTCCACACCTTCATTCTCGGTTGGTACTTCACCCGCCGAGCTCTCCTCGCACCTTTCACCCTTATGTCGCAGACAACCAAGTGGTGCTGTGAAACAGCTCTGAAGTTGTGTTCTCTGAAGTTGTAGTTGTGTCAGCTCTGTGTTCTCCGAAGTTGAAAATTAAATTAAGTCACACTTCACCCAAATTTGCTCAGACGTACTACCTCTGAATTTATATGTGTTAATGCCTTATTTGCCAGCACCTTTACCACCCCCAATCATTGAGCAATGTTTGGAGTTTACTCGTTTAAGCCAACTCAACACGTCCAAAGTGAGCCATACAGTTGACCGTCCAACATGACTCCGAAAGGAATTTGCATACTAGATGTCGGAACCACTTGCTGAAATTTGTGTCTCAGATCTGGATGATTTCCCCAGAATTGGAAAATTGAAGAGTTATGCCCACCTCCGAAGAGTACCCCTCTTATTAGCTATGATCAGCTCCGCCTGATCTCTACCACACCTGTAATTTCACTAGTATTTGAGGGGTTTCTTGCCGATTGGATGATGAGGGATTTACATGATATTGATTACCAACAGTGGAGTAACATGAAGGGTAGTTCAGTAGTTCAACAAGAAGAGCAGCAGTGTACTACCTTGTGATTCCTAAATCAACGAAATAAATATAAAGAAAAATAAACCACGTTCAATGGTGTTTGGAACACATGTATTTGATTTACCAAGAGGTGACCATAAAATTTATAATTGCAATTTGATGTTTAGTAAGAGATAGATCTGAAAGGTTAGTAAGCAAATTGTATCATTATCACTGTCCAAAGGCAAGTCTTGTTTACCTCAGAGCAGGCAAGCTCTCCAGGTGTAGGCCAGTTGGTGATGTCACTGAAATCACTTGCCTAAGAAGAAAGTCAAGGGTGAGTCACGTTACTTTGAAAATAGACTGCACAACAGCTGAGGAAAGCAATTGGTTCATGCATGTACTCGAGGCCTATTCGTCGGGAATATGACACGGAAGTTAAATTTTATTGTTGAACACACAAAATAAGAGAAATATTTCAGGTGCCTGAATAATTACAATTGGTCGCGACCTGTTTTTCGGCCTCTTTACTGTGCTTTGACAATTTTAATAACTTGGAGGCAAGCAAACAGAAGCAAACACTGAAGACCTCACTGGGTTGAATTGACAAGCTGAATTTTTTTCCTTTCATCCAAGAGTGATCTCACAAAAAGGCAAAATGGTGCTTTATGGTCGTCATAAATCAAGCTTTTGGCAGGGTTCAATCAATTCGCGTGGGTGTGTGATGTAACAACAGGTAATGCATCAAGTCCAAATCCATCAACTTTCAGCTGCAGGTTCTCTAATAGTTAGCTTTACCTTCACAGTTTTCTTCTCTTTCATTTTCACACCTTTGATAACCTTGGTTGGAGAAGTAGAATCTGCAGAAAAACAATAGGGAGAATTGCTTTGCAATACATGTCCCCTACTGATCCCAACATTTAGCATAGTAAAGGCATAACAAATTTAAAAGATTGATGAAACGCCTTGAAACTCAAAGTTGTTCTGTAACATCATAATAAAGCCATGCACCAAGTTTCAGTTCAATGTATTAAAGTGTAAGAGGGAAAAATCTGGAAAACTGACCATTGTATAATATGTGATATTTTCTCAAAGTTCAAAAAGGGCATAACTCTCTTTCTGCCCATTGGTTGGACAGATGGCCTGACTCCACCCACAACGACATAATTAGTGGGAAGGCTGACTCCACCCACCGACATTTTCATTTCCATGCAGTTCAAGTCGAACACATCGTCGAACCTGTCATATTCACAATCGCCATGCCCTCCCCTTACATTGCTGAAACATAAACGTCCGGGAGCATGCATCCGGTTAGGGCAGCGCTTCGTTGCCTATTCACCGGCCAAAAAAAGGGAGGGTTTTCGTTCCGCGGGTCCCTGATAGTAGCAGTAAAACAATGTTCTGGAAGTTAAAGTGTTTTAAGAGAGGAAAGGCAGAAATGAGGGCAGGAGTGGAGGTAGCTTTTCTTGTATCTCTTGTAAATAAAGATTTAAGCAGTAAAGAAAAATACGATAGAAAATGAGACACCAATCAACATCTACGTCACCACAAGCCAAGATAACTGACTATCAAAGTCAATATAGTACTGACCATGTTCTTCTTTATCCTCGTGACTTGCTGCCTTTAATTGGATTCGGCTCCAAGGATTCACTGGAGGTGGAGGGGCAGAAATGACCCGTTGGACACCACAGTTGGGATCTGGCTCTTTCGAGGGTGGCTTCGGGCTTGGGGAAACCCTTGATAGATCCTCACAGGTCCCACAATCTTTAACAGTTAGGCCGTCTGTCTCTGTCAAAGTAGCGACTTTGGCTGCCATGGCAGAAACAACTGCAAACAGTGAACAAAACAATAGCAATTTTGTTAAATGGAGCACCTCTCAATACCAGTAGAAAACCATCTAGGGCTCGGGTGTTGCCCCTTCCCCTAAGGTTAGGGACAGCATTGCCAATGTTATCACACATTTTCAGTACAGACTTTAGAACTTTAGAACACTTTAGAATTACACTTTAGAACCCTTTATAATTACCCTATAGAACACTTTAGAACCTTCTAGAATTACACTTCAGAACCCTTTAGAATTACACTTTACAACCCTTTAGAACCTATCAGAATTACCCTTTATAATCGCCCTTTAGAACCTATTAGAATTACCCTTTAGAATCCATTAGAATTACCCTTGAGAACCCTTTATAATTACCCTTTAGAATTACACTTTAGAACCCTTTATAATTACCCTTTATAACCCTCTAGAACCCTCTAGAATTACATTTTAGAACCCTTTAGAATTACACTTTACAACCCTTTAGAACCTATCAGAATTACCCTTTATAATCGCCCTTTAGAACCTATTAGAATTACCCTTTAGAATCCATTAGAATTACCCTTGAGAACCCTTTATAATTACCCTTTAGAATTACACTTTAGAACCCTTTATAATTACCCTTTATAACCCTCTAGAACCCTCTAGAATTACATTTTAGAACCCTTTAGAATTACACTTTACAACCCTTTAGAATTACCCTTTAGAATCCATTAGAATTACACTTTAGAACCCTCTAGAATTACACATTAGAACCCTTTATAATTAACCTTTAGAATCCATTTTAATTACACTTTCGAACCCTTTATAATTACCCTTTAGAATCCATTCGAATTATCCTTTCGAATCCTCAAGAATTACATTTTATAACCCTTTATAATTAAAGATGGGTAGAAAGGTTCTCTTTATTTTTGATGGATGGACAGATGGAAGGAAGGGCTTCACCACTTAAAAATGGCTCTTCTTATTATTTGGGTTGCTGATGCCTGTGTTGGAAAGAGCTTTACATATTAGATCATACTGCACCATATCATATATACTGAATCCATATCTACACTATTAAAACATTGCTATTGGGTCTGAAATGGTGCAGCTAGGAACCAGAGGTCACTGAACAGATGAGATAGGACAACCAATGACACAATCCCTCCCTCTGAATTTCGTGGAGCTCCAAAGCAGCATCCTGCGATTACTGCAGAAAGATGGCACAGCTTAGGGAGAATCCAACTGGGCAGAGAATAAAACCCAGAATCAAACAACTCAGAGGCAAGTGGACAACTGTTCATATGTCTAACCACAAGTAAATATTTAAATAGAAGTCCTTGGTGTCCTTGTGTTTTATACTTCTCCCCCCCCCCCCCCCACCCCCTTCCCATGCCTCCTCCCCCCGGGCCCTCTCCCTTCCACACATCTCCCTGCTCTCGGATGTTGTGTTTGTGTGCTTCCCCTTCTCTCCCCATCTTGTCCTCCGCTCCCTCTTTTTGTGTATTTTGTTTGTCTGGTTGATTTGTTTGTGAAGTAAATGTTAGCTCTTTCACGAGCCTCGATTCAGTATGCAAAAAAATAAAAAAATAAAAAAATAAAACAAATGGAATAAAATGACATATTTTGATTCTGAGAATGAAAAGGTTTGTAAACCCTATATATGACCTGGCGTTGGCTTAACGATTAAGGTGGCTGGCTTGAGATATTAGGGTCCTGAGTTTGAGCCTCTGTCATGCCGTTGAATGAACACCTTCCATTGTCTGCCAATTAACACCTCAGCAATCCTTCCGAGGTCGGCAAAATGAGTACCAGATGACTGGTAATACAGAGGTGTTGCATTAGTGGCAGCCGCGCCACCAGAAAATGATGCAACCAGCAGCCACAGGCTGAACACAAATCATCACCACTCTACATCTCTTTCTGCTCAAAAGAGGAAGACATTAAAGAGCCATATTCAGCCAAGTGTGGACATCTTCACCACCAACACAGTGCAATTCAAACAACCATCTGCACAAGCTCTAATACTGGATGAAGTGAAAGAGGGAATGTACAAACGATTTATAACAGTCCACCAGATACATGTTGCACAAGTGTCAAAGGGATAACAGCCAATCATGAACGAGGATCTTGCAATCGCTTGCAAAAATAAGTAACGGCTGCACTTCTGCACAAGTGCTTTCAGTTTGTGGAAAACCGTTGCAAATGTGTTATTGTCATGGCATGGCAGTCACGAACAGCAAAGTCACAACTCAGGGTAATTGCACAATACATAAACTGCAACAGATTCAAAACAAATGTTCAAATTTAAAGTTGCCCAATTTAAGTCACTACACTAACCTAGTGACCTTTATATTTTCTGCTATACTGGACCTTAAAACCTCAACTATTCAATTTTAAGTCTATTGCAGCACGAAGGCTTTCCGAAACTCGTGTTCAGTGCTTGGTGTTCTGGTCATGATTGCCAAGTGAGTGTTTGTGAGAGCGAGCAGCTGTGGGAATCTACCGCACAAAATATTTGTGCAACTTGGATGTTCACACCATTATTGACATGATCGCCATATGTTCACTTTCCCAAGCAATGTCTCCCTGCCACATCCAAATAGGCCTCAATAAGCACTTGTAATGTTGCATGCAATTTTTATAACGAAATATTTCCACAATTTGCCTCATCATTGAGATCCACAGCAACAACAACTTGCTAAACTGTTGCCCAACCTATAACCACCTTTAGGTTGCCCAACCTATGAAAGATCAAAACTTTCCTGAATCTAAACTCTGATATCAACCTGACCTCCAACCTTTGTGTTATCGGCAAATTTGGAAAACCGACTAACCCCCATTGTCCAAATCATTTACATGAATTATAAGTAATATTGGTCCCAGTACCAAACCCTTAAGTACCTCACGACTTACATCCTCCCAGCCAGACATCCTCCCACTAACAGCCACTCTTTGCTCATGATCACCGAGTCCGTTTACATTGCAGTTAACTACTGTATCGGCTAATCCGCAAACCCTTACTTTAGCCAACAGCCTTCTCATAGTATGTGATGCAGTACCTTATCACACGCCTTCTGAAAATCAAGAGAAACTACATCCACTGCACTTGCCTCTTCCACCCAATCAGAAACTGCTTCATACGATTAAAAGAAAAAGAAAAGTTAAACATGACCTCCCTTTAGTAATTCCATGCAGACTGATTTTAATTAGTTTGATTTCACTTAAATTGTCCCCATCTGACCCTAATTAATGTCTGCAACACCTTACCCATAAATTAAACTAATATGCCTCGAGTTGTCCAATTCCACTCCCAATGCTTTCTTGAACTAGTAATACCTGGTCTCTCTGGGAGCAAGATAAAAAATTCAAAATTGGCATCCTTTCCACACCCTCACTACCCACTCCCTCTGGTATGGAACAGTGGAAAAAACACTTATACTATCCCATGTGTACAGGTGAAAAACACAGGTCATCTTCCCCACACTCGCAGTGGGAACTGGGAGGGAGGGGGGGAGGGGGTGGGGGTGGGGGGGTGGGGAGGGGAAATACATTTTGAGAAGTAATTCCCATGCTCTCCAGCAGGGGGTCAATGCACCGCATGCTTATGGAGGGGTGGAGGGGGTTATTTTGCACCTGTGACCTGACCCTCTATAACCCAGACACACAAACATCATTTGGTGGAGATTGGCTGAGCCGTTTTCGATTCTATAATTATTAGACGTGTACACACATGAACACACGAACAATGGGGCTGTTAAAGGTACCAACTAGAATAAAACACACTCTATTATCACACAATTGTCTGCTCGCTTAACAATAGCACTTAATTGTACTGTCAACATAAACAATCATCTGCTCTGTTAAACTAAGGCTCATCAATTTTGTTAACATGGTGCTAAAACTGCTCTGTAAACATCTCCCTGTCAAATACAGCCCTATGTAGCTTACTTCCAATCATCAACATGGTCATGGAATCCATCACGGCAGTTGACATAAAATCATTGCTCTTCTCCAACGGCCTCTTCTCAGATCTTCTATTCGGATTCAGACAAGGTCACTCTACCTTGGACATGCTGCTTCAATGCTCCCACGTCAATGAGGAATATGGAGGCCCTCAATGTCAGACTTGCAATCAAGGCTGTCTCTCTGGACATACAGTGCCTTCAGAAAGTATTCACACCCCTTGACTTCTTTCACATTTTGTTGTGTTGCTACCTGAATTTAAAATTGATTAAATTGAGAGGTTTCTGTCACTGAACTACACATAATACCCCATAAAGTAAAAGTGGGAATTTTTTTTAGAAAGTTTTACAAAATAGCTACAAATGAAATACAGAAATATCTAATTTACATAAGTATTCAACCCCCTGAGCCAATACTTCGTAGAAGCGCCTTCGGCAGCGATTACACCTTCGAGTCTTCTTGGATATGTCTGTATCAGCTTTGCACATCTGGATTTGGGGAGTTTCTCCCATTCTTCCTTGCAGATTTGATCAAGCCCTGTCTAATTGGATGGGGAGCATCGGTGAACAGCAACCCCAATAAGAATGCCCCAAAGTCAGTAACTTGCATTTCTAAGGCTCGGTGAACGTGAGGCTTAAACGATACATTCCAAATGGCAAAGGGGTATAAAGGCTTCAGACTGATTACGGCACCATACATCATTCCAACAATTCACAGGTCATGAAAATGGCGGCATCAAAATAACCATGTGCAGTAGTGGAGCTGGATAATATAGTCCTTGAGCCAACCGGCCATATTTTGAAGTGAATGCTCCGGCGGGGGGAGTAATTCTCATTATGATTTTCCATTAGACCAATGTCTCAAGTGTCAGAAAAGGTGTGATGGACATCTGAGAACGGTAGCTTAGTGCCCGGATGGACGCCATCTTTGAAACCACCCAGCTCGAAAATGCCCATTTGGTGGGGTACATTGTTGCACGTGTATCTGGACTTCTATACTAGCTATCGATGTGCGGTTGACGACTAAATATACGTCCGATGTGTACCGTCAAAATAAAAAAATAATATTAAGCATTTTGTTTTAGATTAATTATTATAAAAATCAATTATCGAAAAAAAATCATATATTTTTCAATATTTTATTATTAGACTTGTACTTTTTTTAGTGAAACAACACTGGTATGATTTTCCAAATTATGCATTGTGCTACACCGTTTATCTGTCTATAAAAATAACTCAAAAACTAAAACATATCATCCACCACGAGTTTACACAAAAAATATATGAAAAGGCATGCACTTTCCACAAACCGAAACTATGTCAGTTGGAATTTCCCGCCGATAATCAACCCACAGAACCCAGTGCCGAAAGTGACGTCAGTCTATTCTATATCTATATTCTATATTCTATATCTCAGTCTGAGATTTGTTGCGGTGACCTGATTAATTTCTGAGGGGGGGGGGGGGGGGGGGGAGGAATCGCTGAGTGGTGGCGGAACATCGCATCGCGTCAACGGTATCATCGTCCAACCGAAGTCGCAGTCGTGTTTGCCGCCCCAACCTCCATCGGCAGTATCCAAAGCAGATAAGAAGCGATCTATCCCGTCATCCAGCGATTTAGTTGCAATATACAGCGGTGGGAAACGGGAGGGCCCACCTGCAATCAAGCCTGCAGATCTTTCTGACACTCTTGCAGGCGCAACATCCCTTGCGCAGCGCCGAAATCACGTATGGATTATGACTCGCATGCTGGAACCATGCGACCAGACAATCAGTTTGTGGACTGGTTTCAACATCATGACTAGAGATCGTGTTCAGGTGACGGAAGATGTAGTTGGCTACCTGCCGACTATAAACGTGCCTGCCACAGATATGGCAACAGTGCAAGAAATCCTCAGAGAAGCTCTGAACATCATGTCATCACTTCAGCTTGAGCGTATACCGGTGGTGCTAGACCAGGCACTATTTGCTAAGGCGACCGAAATAGCATGGAAAGATGTCGATCGATATGGAAGAATCGTGCTCATGATGGGGAACTTCCATACCATCTGTAACTTCATGTCGAGCATTGGGAAAATGTTTGGAGATGCAGGCCTTCGGGATGTAGCTGTTGAGTCAGGAGTAATCGCTGAAGGTTCCATCAACAGGGTTCTGGAAGGCAAGCAATACAACCGTGCTGTGCGACTCCACAAGTTGATGTACGAGGCACTAATGCGCATCATTTGGAAGGGCTTCCAGGTGTGGATAGAAAGCAATCATCCTGACAAGGAACCCCAGATTCGAAGCACTGACCTCAAAATTCGCAGCATCAAGGAGGATGTTTGCCACGAGACTCTCGCTGCTGCTCTCGATGATGATTCATGTGTACAGAGCTTTGACATGTTCGCGAAATACCTACATTTTCTGCGAACCAAACATGGAGACCTGGCTCGCTTCTGGATGATGTATATTGATATGGTAGAGACCCTGCTGGGGTTGATTCGTGCGGATAGAGAAGGCGACTGGATGCTTCACTTGGCTTGTGTCAGAAGAGTGATCCCTTGGTGTTTCGCAATGAACAAGGTGAACTATGCTAGATATCTACCAGTGTACTATGCACAGATGACGCAACTCCACGAAACATGCCCCGAGTTGTACAGGCATTTCAATCAAGGCTACTTCTCCGTACAGCTTAGACCAGGGAATCCATTTGCCAGAATCGCTGTTGATCAGACAACAGAAGAAACAGTAAACAAAGATACGCAAACAGCTGGAGGAACACGAGGTTTTAGTCTTTGACAAGGGGCTGTGTCACGATACTATCTAACTGCAGAAAATCGGGCTACTGCACTGAGGCAACTACGAGAAACTATCCTTGTGAATGGCAGCGACATATCTCACGCCAAGCACCCTGACTTGTCTACTTCTCGCATCAAACGTGATGAGTCTGGCGTCACAGCTATCTGTGATCTACTGGAAAATGACTGGACCAATCCATTTGCCGATGATCCGTCATGTCTTCTCAGTATATCTACCGGAGCGGCTGCGAGGGAGGACGTTTCTAATGACCTACTCAACACCCTGCAAAAGGGGGAAGCGGTGTATCAAAGCTTCCAGAAACGTCTTGAAGAGGGAACAGGCTTTCATGACACATTGAACAAGCTAAACTTGAAGACCTTTGGTAAGATCAAGCAGAAAGTTGTGAAGGGCACAAACAAGGAGATCGTCCTGAGAGCTGACAGACAACTGTTTGCCACCATGATACTCATCGCCAAGACAAGGAACCTCGACATGCAACTTGTCCTTTGTCACCCACTAGGGCCGTTACCATGGTCTTTGGCAAACGTTGATGGGTCAATGAAAAAAACGAACAAAGCTGCACTTGCGAAACACATGGAAGGTCTTGTGGAACCAGCCGAGAGCGTTGACAAGCGAAGTGCAACAATAATTGATGCGATGGCTCTCATACAAAAGATGCATGGCGAGAACGACACGTTCGAAGAACTATCTGACCGCATCCTTGCTGCAGCGCTTCACGCTGGTCAAGGCAGTGAGCGCATCGATGTTGTCTTTGACACATACACAGAAGAATCCATCAAAGCAGCTGAGCGTGTGAACCGCGGTTCAAATGAAGGCATCAGTTTCAGCGAGATCAGACCCGCACACAAAATCATGAACTGGCGGCGTCTCCTTGCTTGCAGCCAGACAAAGGAGAAACTGGTTGTGTTTCTGGCGGAGTCGTGGAAACATGAAACAAATCGCGAAAAGCTAGGCAACAGAACACTGTATGTCACCTGTGGTGAAAAATGTCTGGTACTGACCCGCGATAGGTGGAAGTTGGTGCAAGCACTCGAATGTAGCCACGAGGAAGCAGACACGCGTATGTTTCTCCACGCAAAGCACGCCGCTACCCACTACAAGACGATCATCTTAGTGGCAGATGACACCGACGTTCTGATCATCAGTCTTCATCTCAGCAGAACCATCGATAGTCAGCTCTTCATCAGACGAGGAACAAAGGTTCGAGTCAGAATGATCGACGTTGGAAAGTTGGCTGGGGTATTGGGGTCTGGAGTTTGCAGTGCATTGCCAGGGCTTCATGCATGGAGCGGGTGTGACACTGTGAGTGCTCTGGCTAGCCAAGGAAAGATAAAGGCTTTGAAGCTTGTGCAAGCGAATGAGCTGTATCTTCAAGCATTCACAGATCTGGGATCTTCGTGGAATGTACCAACAGACGTCTTCAATAGCATTCAGGCCTTCACGTGTCAGCTGTACGCCAAGAACACGAAGATCGTCGGTGTTAATTCGCTCCGTTATCACATGTTCTGTGCAAAGAAGGGCCAGATCGAATCTGGACAATTGCCGCCTTGTGAAGACTCCTTGATGCAGCATACGCTTAGGGCCAACTATCAGGCGGCTATCTGGCGACGCAGCCTTGAAAACCTACCAGACGTCCCAACACCATCAGCAGGACATGGTTGGGAACTCGATGATGGCGGTTCGCTCACAATCCGATGGATGGCGGGTCTACCAGCTCCAGATGTCGTCTTGAATCTCATCTCATGCACATGCAGAAGGACGTGTCGACCGTCAGATTGCTCCTGCATACTGAATGGGTTGAAGTGCACTGTTGTGTGTAAGCTGCAGGGATGCTCCAACATGGTGCAGGATGATGCTATCGTGGCTCAGGATGCCAATGACTGATGGCGACTCTGATGATTAACTTTGTGTGCACTGTATATTGTATAGCATATGTTGTTCTCTATTATAATGCAGGCCAAATTGCCTGAAAATCTTTATAGACAGATAAACGGTTTAGCAAAATGTATAATTTGGAAGATCATACCGGTGTTATTTGACTAAAACATGACATGTTCAATGATACCTCCACTTGCTTATTAGGAATATACATCGTATGGTGTTAAAATCAGCTCCATACGTCTTTCCAAACTCTAGTAATGAATAATTAATATAATTGGCGGCCATTTTGAAATCCAAGATGGCCACCAAAGTGCAGATTTCCTATGTAACAATTTCCGCCTGCTTATTAGATATCGTATGGTGTTAAAATCCTCTCCGTACGACATTCCTAACTTGCGTTATCGTCAGAATAGATAATGCCAGCGGCGGCCTAAGTCATTTTATGCCTCTTTACATTTATTTGTTGTAAACTCGTGGTGGATGATATGTTTTAGTTTTTGAGTTATTTTTATAGACAGATAAACGGTGTAGCACAATGCATAATTTGGAAAATCATACCAGTGTTGTTTCACTAAAAAAAGTACAAGTCTAATAATAAAATATTGAAAAATATATGATTTTTTTTCGATAATAATTGATTTTTATAATAATTAATCTAAAACAAAATGCTTCATATTATTTTTTATTTAGACGGTACACATCGGACGTATATTTAGTCGTCAACCGCACATCGATAGCTAGTATAGAAGTCCAGATACACGTGCAACAATGTACCCCACCAAATGGGCATTTTCGAGCTGGGTGGTTTCAAAGATGGCGTCCATCCGGGCACTAAGCTACCGTTCTCAGATGTCCATCACACCTTTTCTGACACTTGAGACATTGGTCTAATGGAAAATCGTAATGAGAATTACTCCCCCCGCCGGAGCATTACTTTTGGTCTGGCTCAAGGACTAATAGCTAATGATATGTGAACGAGCCGTGCGCTGGCGTCAATAAAAACCAGAACTTACTGTCTGGAGCTGCTAATTTAAAGTCATGGTATAATGGTTAGAGTGTCCACTCTGAGTTGTGGTTGATCGATTCCGACTCTAGTCGAGTCATACCAAAGACATTCAATATGGTAGGTACTGCTTCCTTGCACGAAGTTCAGCATTTACAATGATAGAGCATGGATATACCCTGTAGGTTGGTAACCATGGGGAGAAGAAAATTCTTCCTTCATTGAAGGCAAATAAGAAAGATGTCCACCCACACCCAGAGTGTCTCGGGAAGTTACGTCACTTCTCCCAACTTCAGTGGCTGGATTTGTCTGAAGTAAAAGTCTGGTGTGTCTCAATGTATTCATCTGCATGTGTGTTCGCGATTTACGTCGCAACTCTTCCATGAACCTTTGACCCGACAGAGAAAAAGAAGAACAATTTGCCGTGCGATGCAGAGAGCCAGACAAAAACAATTTTTCGTTTTATATTTTTAATAATGTTTCCATTAACATGCCTCTTCTTGCTCCTGATAAAAATACTGATATTGAAAAAACAGATGACTGACAGGATTTACACTGATGAATATCTTGACGACAAGACGTGCCCCCTGCCAAATAAAATAGTGCATTCTGTAATGACAGGCATGAAAAGGGCACAGACGAGAAATTTCTGCCAAGGATAGCTTTGTTAAAAGTCCATTTCATCCATGACCCTGCTCCAGCCAAAAAAAGTACATCCATGGTTGGAATTTGATGGACAAGACATGTTCTGCACCACGTGTAAGAGGATGGTTAAAAGCAGCTAAGGCCGTGGTTCTTAACCTGGGTTGACCGAACCCCAGGGGTTCAGTGAGCCAGTCTCAGGGGTTCGGAGGAGGTCCTCCGAAACGCATTGCAATTTGTTTGTTTTTTGTTTTTAGTTTTGTATGAATTTTGAATCTATGTGTAATTACGCTTATTATTAAAATTATTATTATTTTGCTATGTATGTTACGAACGAATGGAAATGTTATTTGTAATTGTATTCCCATCCCATTCATGGTTTCTCTGGTCTGTGTTTAAGATAAGTTGTTTCACACTGACTGCAGTAAGTTGAATCAATGAGCAACTTGCTAATTATTCTGTTGATGGTGCTTACTTGCTTACTTACTTACTGGATTTTGGACTTTGCAGGTGTTCGGAAATTCCAGTGAATAGCCTCGATTAGCTTGCCGTGTGCCGTGCGTCATTGGTCGCGCCTTACTTTGGAGTTACTGATTAATTGAAAAGTAAGTTGGAAATGTTTGTGGATATGCAGGGCAGGTTCAGAGTTATATTAAAGTCAAAAGTGGATGGTGATTATAAAATACTAGCCGAAACCCGTGGAACATCCACGGAAGGGAGGATAGGGGAGGATCCACGGAAGGGAGGATGTACCATTATGGATGGCATAGGGGAGCGCTCATGGGATCTTCTTCTTCCGTTAAGCTCCAATTTTTTCTCTTTAATTTAAGTCCAATCAGTCCTCTCTGCTCGAAGTGCTCAGGCAATGCCATCTCGCTCTCATACTTTTATTTCCGTTCGGTGTAGAAAGAGATTGACATATCGTTCGTCTGTTTTCAGCTCGTTATCTTTAAGCTTCCTTACATCTCGCCACCTGCTACACCTCTCTGAGTTACGAGGATTTATGCAACGCACCCTGAGTATCGCAACGTCACTCCATTTAACTTTATTAAAATGACGATAAAGACGTTTCCTTATATATCCTAATTTAAAATGTTCAAGGGAATAAAAAGACCATTTGGTTCACACCACCCATGTTCACACCACTCGACTGTCCAATCAGCCGACGGCTCGCTTCGCCTTCGCCCAGCAGACGCCAATACGATGGCGTCGTAAGATGGCGTCGTATCAGCAGTTAATCGGATGCTTTTGGGCCCCAACGTCGGCTAATTCTGATTTTTCGAGTATGTCTGTACGTGATAAACAAAGAGCACGGTTCGTAGATCGTAAATCCATTAGTGCCGTGGGCATCGGGTCACTGGGTGCGGCGTAAAAGGGATAACAAAGTCGAGTCCTTACGGTATTATTATTATAAAATATCATTGAATTACTCAGAAAATTAGGTGGAGGTGATATAACTCCTTTGGTCACAATTCAAAACTAACAATTCGCAGTTTTCTATGTAATATTATAATGGGATTTGAGGTGACATAGAGTTGAGTAGATAATAAATTCCGTCATCGTAACTATAAGTTAGGTTTTCTTTGTTAAAATTTCTCAGTTTTCAGAGGGGTACTGATTATATTTAAGCATGTTCCTTTTTTAATTTTTGTCATATAATTATTTGCCCGAACTCAATTAAGATCAGTTTGTTACTTTTTTTTTTTTTTTGCAGTATGTCAAGCAAAAAAAGGAAGTGGTCTGGGCGGAGGATTACGTGCGGTACGGGTTCACATGTTTGACGGAACGGGACGGAAGTCAGCGTCCTCAATGCATGCTTTGCAATGTCAAGTTGAGCAACTCCAGCCCAGCACCAGCAAAACTACAGGAACACTTCAAAAAACTGCACCGCGAGGGGCAGTACAAAGACGCAACGCTGGATGAATTCAAATTGAAGAGAGTCCGATTCGACGCAAGTGCTACCTTGCCCACTCTCGGCTTCGTTCCAATTGACAAACCGATCCTCACCACGTCGTATGAAGTTGCATACCTGATCGCAAAGCAGGGCAAACCGCACACCGTTGGCGAGACAAACCGGCCGCGTTGGGGAACAGATAGTTGTGGGGAATAGAGAGTTGTGGGGAATAGAGCGTTGTGGGGAATAGAGAGTTGTGGGGAATAGAGTTGTGGGGAATAGAGAGTTGTGGGGAATAGAGAGTTGTGGGGAATAGAGCATTGTGGGGAATAGAGCGTTGTGGGGAATAGAGAGTTGTGGGGAACAGAGTTGTGGGGAATAGAGAGTTGTGGGAAATAGAGAGTTGTGGGGAATAGAGAGTTGTGGGGAATAGAGCATTGTGGGGAATAGAGCATTGTGGGGAATAGAGAGTTGTGGGGAAAAGAACGTTGTGGTGAATAGAGAGTTGTGGGGAATAGAGCGTTGTGGGGAATAGAGAGTTGTGGGGAATAGAGAGTTGTGGGGGAATAGAGACTTGTGGGGAATAGAGAGTTGTGGGGAATAGAGAGTTGTGGGGAACAGAGTTGTGGGGAATAGAGAGTTGTGGGGAATAGAGAATTGTGGGGAATAGAGAGTTGTGGGGAATAGAGAGTTGTGGGGAATAGAGAGTTGTGGGGAATAGAGCGTTGTGGGGAATAGAGAGTTGTGGGGAATAGAGAGTTGTGGGGGAATAGAGAGTTGTGGGGAATAGAGAGTTGTGGGGAATACAGCGTTGTGGGGAATAGAGAGTTATGGGGAATAGAGAGTTGTGGGGAATAGAGAGTTGTGGGGAATAGAGAGTTGTGGGGAATAGAGAGTTGTGGGGAATAGTTTTATGGGGAATAGAGAGTTGTGGGGAATAGAGAGTTGTGGGGAATAGAGAGTTGTGGAGAATAGAGAGTTGTGGGGAATAGAGAGTTGTGGGGAATAGAGAGTTGTGGGGAATAGAGAGTTGTGGGGAATAGAGCATTGTGGGGAATAGAGAGTTGTGGGGAATAGAGAGTTGTGGGGAATAGAGAGTTGTGGGGAATAGAGAGTTGTGGGGAATAGAGAGTTGTGGGGAATAGAGTGTTGTGGGGAATAGAGAGTAATGGGGAATAGAGCGTTGTGGGGAATAGAGAGTTATGGGGAATAGAGAGTTGTGGGGAATAGAGAGTTGTGGGGAATAGAGAGTTATGGGGAATAGAGAGTTGTGGGGAATAGAGAGTTGTGGGGAATAGAGAGTTGTGGGGAATAGAGAGTTGTGGGGAATAGAGAGTTGTGGGGAATAGTTTTATGGGGAATAGAGAGTTGTGGGGAATAGAGAGTTGTGGGGAATAGAGAGTTGTGGAGAATAGAGAGTTGTGGGGAATAGAGAGTTGTGGGGAATAGAGAGTTGTGGGGAATAGAGAGTTGTGGGGAATAGAGCATTGTGGGGAATAGAGAGTTGTGGGGAATAGAGAGTTGTGGGGAATAGAGAGTTGTGGGGAATAGAGAGTTGTGGGGAATAGAGAGTTGTGGGGAATAGAGTGTTGTGGGGAATAGAGAGTTATGGGGAATAGAGCGTTGTGGGGAATAGAGAGTTATGGGGAATAGAGAGTTGTGGGGAATAGAGAGTTGTGGGGAACAGAGAGTTGTGGGGAATAGAGAGTTGTGGGGAATAGAGAGTTGTGGGGAATAGAGCATTGTGGGGAATAGAGCGTTGTGGGGAATAGAGAGTTGTGGGGAATAGAGCGTTGTGGGGAATAGAGAGTTGTGGGGAATAGAGCGTTGTGGGAAATAGAGAGTTGTGGGGAATAGAGTTGTGGGGAATGGAGAGTTGTGGGGAATAGAGAGTTGTGGGGAATAGAGTTGTGGGGAATAGAGAGTTGTGGGGAATAGAGAGTTGTGGGGAATACAGCGTTGTGGGGAATAGAGAGTTATGGGGAATAGAGAGTTGTGGGGAATAGAGAGTTGTGGGGAATAGAGAGTTGTGGGGAATAGAGAGTTATGGGGAATAGAGAGTTGTGGGGAATAGAGAGTTGTGGGGAATAGAGAGTTGTGGAGAATAGAGAGTTGTGGGGAATAGAGAGTTGTGGGGAATAGAGCATTGTGGGGAATAGAGAGTTGTGGGGAATAGAGAGTTGTGGGGAATAGAGAGTTGTGGGGAATAGAGTGTTGTGGGGAATAGAGAGTTATGGGGAATAGAGCGTTGTGGGGAATAGAGGGTTATGGGGAATCGAGAGTTGTGGGGAATAGAGAGTTGTGGGGAATAGAGAGTTGTGGGGAATAGAGAGTTGTGGGGAATAGAGAGTTGTGGGGAATAGAGTGTTGTCGGGAATATAGAGTTATGGGGAATAGAGAGTTGTGGGGAATAGAGAGTTGTGGGGAATAGAGAGTTGTGGGGAATAGAGAGTTGTGGGGAATAGAGAGTTGTGGGGAATAGAGAGTTGTGGGGAATAGAGAGTTGTGGGGAATAGAGCATTGTGGGGAATAGAGAGTTGTTGGGGAATAGAGAGTTGTTGGGGAATAGAGAGTTGTGGGGAATAGAGTGTTGTGGGGAATAGAGAGTTGTGGGGAATAGAGAGTTGTGGGGAATAGAGAGTTGTGGGGAATAGAGAGTTGTGGGGAATAGAGTTGTGGGGAATAGAGAGTTGTGGGGAATAGAGTGTTGTGGGGAATAGAGAGTTGTGGGGAATAGAGAGTTGTGGGGAATAGAGAGTTGTGGGGAATAGAGAGTTGTGGGGAATAGAGTGTTGTGGGGAATAGAGAGTTGTGGGGAATAGAGAGTTGTGGGGAATAGAGAGTTGTGGGGAATAGAGAGTTGTGGGGGAATAGAGAGTTGTGGGGAATAGAGAGTTGTGGAGAATAGAGAGTTGTGGGGAATAGAGAGTTGTGGGGAATAGAGAGTTGTGGGGAATAGAGAGTAATGGGGAATAGAGCGTTGTGGGGAATAGAGAGTTATGGGGAATAGAGAGTTGTGGGGAATAGAGAGTTGTGGGGAATAGAGAGTTATGGGGAATAGAGAGTTGTGGGGAATAGAGAGTTGTGGGGAATAGAGAGTTGTGGGGAATAGAGAGTTGTGGGGAATAGAGAGTTGTGGGGAATAGAGAGTTATGGGGAATAGAGAGTTGTGGGGAATAGAGAGTTATGGGGAATAGAGAGTTATGGGGAATAGAGAGTTATGGGGAATAGAGAGTTATGGGGAATAGAGAGTTATGGGGAATAGAGAGTTGTGGGGAATAGAGAGTTGTGGGGAATAGAGAGTTGTGGGGAATAGAGAGTTGTGGGGAATAGAGAGTTGTGGGGAATAGAGAGTTGTGGGGAATAGAGAGTTATGGGGAATAGAGAGTTGTGGGGAATAGAGAGTTGTGGGGAATAGAGAGTTGTGGGGAATAGAGAGTTGTGGGGAATAGAGAGTTGTGGGGAATAGAGAGTTGTGGGGAATAGAGAGTTGTGGGGAATGCAGAGTTGTGGGGAATAGAGAGTTATGGGGAATAGAGAGTTGTGGGGAATCGAGAGTTGTGGGGAATAGAGAGTTGTGGGGAATAGAGAGTTGTGGGGAATAGAGAGTTGTGGGGAATAGAGAGTTATGGGGAATAGAGAGTTGTGGGGTATAGAGAGTTGTGGGGAATAGAGTGTTATGGGGAATAGAGAGTTGTGGGGAATAGAGAGTTGTGGGGAATAGAGAGTTATGGGGAATAGAGAGTTGTGGGGAATAGAGAGTTGTGGGGAATAGAGAGTTGTGGGGAATAGAGCGTTGTGGGGAATAGAGCATTGTGGGGAATAGAGAGTTGTGGGGAATAGAGTTGTGGGGAATAGAGAGTTGTGGGGAATAGAGCGTTGTGGGGAATAGAGCATTGTGGGGAATAGAGTTGTGGGGAATAGAGAGTTGTGGGGAATAGAGAGTTGTGGGGAATAGAGAGTTGTGGGGAATAGAGAGTTGTGGTGGAACAGAGCATTGTGGGGAATAGAGAGTTGTGGGGAATAGAGAGTTGTGGGGAATCGAGAGTTGTGGGGAATAGAGAGTTGTGGGGAATAGAGCTTTGTGGGGAAAAGAACATTGTGGGGAATAGAGAGTTGTGGGGAATAGAGAGTTGTGGGGAATAGAGTTGTGGGGAATAGAGCATTGTGGGAAATAGAGAGTTGTGGGGAATAGAGTTGTGGGGAATGGAGAGTTGTGGGGAATAGAGAGTTGTGGGGAATAGACAGTTGTGGGGAATAGAGAGTTGTGGGGAATAGAGAGTTGTGGGGAATAGAGAGTTGTGGGGAATAGAGAGTTGTGGGGAATAGAGAGTTGTGGGGAATAGAGAGTTGTGGGGAATAGAGTTGTGGGGAATAGAGAGTTGTGGGGAATAGAGAGTTGTGGGGAATAAAGAGTTGTGGAGAACAGAGAGTTGTGGGGAACAGAGAGTTGTGGGGAATAGAGAGTTGTGGTGAATAGAGAGTTGTGGGGAATGGAGAGTTGTGGGGAATAGAGAGTTGTGGGGAATAGAGAGTTGTGGGAAATAGAGAGTTGTGGGGAATAGAGAGTTGTGTGGAATGGATAGTTGTGGGGAATATAGAGTTGTGGGGAATGCAGAGTTGTGGGGAATAGAGAGTTGTGGGGAATAGAGAGTTGTGGGGAATAGAGAGTTGTGGGGAATAGAGAGTTGTGGGGAATAGAGAGTTGTGGGGAATAGAGAGTTGTGGGGAATGGAGAGTTGTGGGGAATGGAGAGTTGTGGGGAATAGAGAGTTGTGGGGAATAGAGAGTTGTGGGGAATAGAGAGTTGTGGGGAATAGAGAGTTGTGGGGAATAGAGAGTTGTGGGGAATAGAGAGTTGTGGGAAATAGAGCGTTGTGGGGAATAGAGAGTTGTGGGGAATAGAGAGTTGTGGGGAATAGAGAGTTGTGGGGAATAGAGAGTTGTGGTGAACAGAGAGTTGTGGGGAACAGAGAGTTGTGGGGAATAGAGAGTTGTGGGGAATAGAGAGTTGTGGGGAATAGAGAGTTGTGGGAAATAGAGCGTTGTGGGGAATAGAGAGTTGTGGGGAATAGAGAGTTGTGGGGAATAGAGAGTTGTGGGGAATAGAGAGTTGTGGGGAATAGAGAGTTGTGGGGAATAGAGAGTTGTGGTGAACAGAGAGTTGTGGTAAACAGAGAGTTGTGGGGAACAGAGAGTTGTGGGGAATAGAGAGTTGTGGGGAATAGAGAGTTGTGGGGAATAGAGAGTTGTGGTGAACAGAGAGTTGTGGTAAACAGAGAGTTGTGGGGAATAGAGAGTTGTGGGGAATAGAGAGTTGTGGTGAACAGAGAGTTGTGGGGAATAGAGTTGTGGGGAATGGAGAGTTGTGGGGAACAGAGAGTTGTGGGGAACAGAGAGTTGTGGAGAATAGAGAGTTGTGGGGAACGGAGAGTTGTGGGGAACAGAGAGTTGTGGGGAACAGAGAGTTGTGGGGAACAGAGAGTTGTGGGGAACAGAGAGTTGTGGGGAATAGAGAGTTGTGGGGATTAGAGAGTTGTGGGGAATAGTGAGTTGTGGGGAATAGTGAGTTGTGGGGAATAGTGAGAGGGTGAGAGGGTGAGAGGGTGAGAGGGTGAGAGAGTGAGAGAGTGAGAGAGTGAGAGAGTGAGAGAGTGAGAGGGTGACAGGGTGAGAGAGTGAGAGAGTGAGAGAGTGAGAGAGTGAGAGAGTGAGAGAGTGAGAGAGTGAGAGGGTGACAGGGTGAGAGGGTGAGAGAGTGAGAGAGTGAGAGGGTGAGAGGGTGAGAGGGTGAGAGGGTGAGAGAGTGAGAGAGTGAGAGAGAGAGAGGGTGAGAGATTGAGAGGGTGAGAGAGTGAGAGAGTGAGAGGGTGAGAGAGTGAGAGAGTGAGAGGGTGAGAGAGTGAGAGAGTGAGAGGGTGAGAGGGTGAGAGAGTGAGAGAGTGAGAGAGTGAGAGAGTGAGAGAGTGAGAGAGTGAGAGAGTGAGAGAGTGAGAGAGTGAGAGAGTGAGAGGGTGAGAGGGTGAGAGGGTGAGAGAGTGAGAGGGTGAGAGGGTGAGAGAGTGAGAGAGTGAGAGAGTGAGAGGGTGAGAGAGTGAGAGGGTGAGAGAGTGAGAGAGTGAGAGAGTGAGAGAGTGAGAGGGTGAGAGAGTGAGAGGGTGAGAGAGTGAGAGGGTGAGAGAGTGAGAGAGTGAGAGAGTGAGAGAGTGAGAGGGTGAGAGGGTGAGAGAGTGAGAGGGTGAGAGAGTGAGAGAGTGAGAGAGTGAGAGAGTGAGAGGGTGAGAGGGTGAGAGAGTGAGAGGGTGAGAGAGTGAGAGAGTGAGAGAGTGAGGGAGTGAGAGAGAGAGAGAGAGAGAGAGAGAGATCAAGACAGAGCCAACATCAGATGATTGTAACTCGAGTTGTGGTCTGCAAAATTATTTTCAAAGAGCACATGACCTTTGACCTGTTCAATCTAAAATTGAATTGGTTCATCTTTGTATTACACTCCATAAATGTGTCAATCATGGTTGAAATATCTTGAGTGGTTCATAAGTTATTGCAACAACACAGATTTTCAATGAAAAAGCACTTGACCTTCGGCCTTTGACTTTTAAAGCCAAAATTTAATCAGTTCATCTTTGTATTAAAGTCCATTTCTATGCCAAGTTTAGTACAAAAAAAAAATCCCTTCATCGGTTCACAAGTTATCGTGGAAATGAAAATTTGCTCCTTTCAGATAAAGGTCACATGCCCTTTGACCTTTGCCCCAAAATCTTATCCCAGCGACTATGACTTCATTCCAACATCACAAACTTGACTACAAGTGAGCGTGTCCAGTCAAAACTACACAATACCGTACAGTCAGACAATCCTTTAGTGAAGACATGTGGCACATTATGTTGGAGATGTTGATTACCAAAAACTCAAAAAGATCACTTTCGCCACGGACTCTGCTGTGACCTTTGCTGTCGACGACCTGCTTGTCCACTCGACCAGAGGGAGAGCCACTGCCAGGAAACTGCGCTGGACTCGGAACCAGGGGAACTTAAGCTAGGTCGAGCTGAACTCGGGGCACTGCAAGGAGTGTGCAGAGCATTAGGCCCCTGGTGCTCCAGAACTGATATACATGACTTCCTCTTGCTGCTGTGTCTGATCCAGAACCAAGAGCGATAGTCAGTCACCTCTTCGGGAAGCTCACAGGAAATTAGTCTTTCACCAAGATCGACTTGAGCAAGGAGTATTGGCAGATACTGGCAGCTGAAGGAGACACACCCAGGAAAGTGTTTGTGATGACAGATGTCACCTACAAGTTGAAGAAAATTCCACTCGGGATTGTGAATCCAGGGGCGATTAGTCCAGGCCCTGCTCATAACCCCGTATACAACTCATCCGCAAGAGATTTTGGAACTTGATTTGAGTTATTGGACCTAGTGGTATGGGGGCTGACCGACAAAGCTCACATTGTCCGTCTTGATCATACATGTTGATGGTCTGGCTGTGAGGCATATTGCCGACAGCCTGAAGAGCAGCTTCCTACGCTAGCCTCCATTTGGCCCGTATAAGCGTATAGTCCAGGCCCTGCTCATAACCCCGTACACAACTCATCCGCAAGAGATTTTGAAACTTGATTTGAGTTATTGGACCATTTACCTTTAAAAATCACACAGGTGCTTCTTTGGAACCGGCTGCAAATGGCCGCTTGGGGTGAAAATCCTAGATGGCTGCCAGTAGCCATATTGAAAATATAAATTTTGAACCACTCACCATAAACACATGTGTAATACCTTGTTTTATGGGTTTTTGGGTGTGGGGAATCCATTTGTGACATCATTTTCATGATTGAAGGCCAAGGTCACATGCTAAGGTCAAGGTTAAGGTCAGAAATCACAAAAACGGTCAAAATCGCAGTTTTACACACATCGAGAAGCAGACCATCAAGTATAACTCACTATTTAAAAGTTTATGATGTACTTTATGATGTTTATGACCAATTTGCCACTGACTAAGGTTGTTTTATACTCCGCAGGTGTGCAGTGCATATGTGTATCCGCATAGACGTGTCTGATTCTGTCGACATTGTGCTCACTGATCGCCCCTAGTCATCCACACCGAGTGGTAGGTATATATTATTTTTCACAAAAATTGATTCTTTTCTAGATACAGGGTGTCTTAGAAAAAAACAGAACCAGTGTTATCACAAGTGTTGTTATACTGATGAACCATACTTTTCAAATCTGTATCAACTTAATGAAAAAGAGGGCCCCATTTTTTTCTGTCTGTGATGATCTAGGGACACGCTGTATATATAGCATGGATAATTTGGTATCAACAACAACAACAACATGCATTTTAAGGCCATTTTCCCTGCGAGAGCTAGCATTTTTTAGTACTTTTTACAGTGTGTAATAAAAGCCCTCTTGTCTTTGTTCCAGTGTATCCTATATTGTGTCAGTGAGAATGGTGGAGAGCAGCAGCCAGAAGTCTACTCCTTTGTGTGCACCTGTTGGAGTGTTACTGACAACTGGTATCTCAAAAGAGTTTGATCCCATGAATTGCATCATCTGCCAGCAAACTGGTGATAAAACTACTAAATTAACACAACCGAAAGAAGCTGGTCAAGACAGCATGAAACGCGCTGCGTCAATCAGGAAAGATGTAGTCAGCAAAAGATTGAAAGGAGCAGAAGAGGAATGTACACCATATGTATATCACAACACTAACAAGTGCTTCAGGTGGTATACTCATAGGCAGAAATTGAATGCAATGGAACAGGCTAAAGCTGTAGGTCAGGATGAAATGGGAGTGACAAAAACTGAATCTATAAAGCCCAGCCTGCGCCGCAGCTCCATCACACCGAGGGAAGCAGCAAGTTCTGAGAAAGACCCAAAGCAGCTGAAATGCATTGTGTGTGGCAGTGATAGGGTACAGGTAAACTGTGTATCCTTGAGAGACAAATTCAGAATTAGTGAGCGAGTTGCAGAAGAAAATTTCTTGATTTCAACTAAACATTTGAAAGATGAGGTGTTTTGTAGAGTTGCTGAGCTGAACAGTGTTGAGGATGTATTGGCATCAGATGTGTATTGTCATGCCATTTGTATCAGACGTTACCTGCATAAGTATGAGCAAGATGTACAATCCTCGAGCAATATTCCTTTTGAAAAATGCAAGTCAACTTCTGCGGTTAAGCAGACTTAATTTTTGCAGGCCTTAAAGCACATTGAGCCTCTTCTGCAAAAAGGGTATGGTTTTACTGTCAAAGACATTACGAGTTGTATGTATCATTTAGATGACACTGTACATTTTATAATTTACAACCGAGATGTAAAAAAGTTACTTGATGACCATTGTGGTGATCGTATTCAATTTGCTTCAATTCTATTCAATTCTACGTGATCCGGAATGCCTTGATCTTGCTAGCTGATGCCAGTCAGCTTGACCCTATTCATTTTCTTAAGTCTCTGAAGCCGATCCCCACCAAAATTCTGACCCTGTGTGGCTCCCTGTGTGGGAAGTGTAACTCAAAGCGTTGTTCCTGCAAAGCAGCACAAGTTATGTGTGTGATCTACTGCCATAAGAAGGTTGTTGAGCCCATAAAAGCTTCACTGGCTCCCCATCTCCCAGAGAATCCAGTACAAAATCCTCCTCTTGACCTACAAAGCCCTCCATAACCTGGCCCCATCCTACCTGGCTGACCTCCTCTCCAGACACACTCCCACCCGCAACCTCCGCTCTGCTGGTACCAACCTCCTGACCCCCCCCCCCCCCCCCCCTCCGGACCAAATTTAGATCCTGGGGGGACAGGGCCTTCTCCATCGCTGCTCCCACCCTCTGGAACTCACTACCTCACACCATCAGAGACTCCTCCTCACTCACCACATTCAAAACATCACTCAAGACCCACCTGTTCAACACTGCATTCAACATTTAACCCACAGCATCTAACCCCTGACTATCTCCTCTCCTTCTCCCTCCTTTGTGCTTTGAATATTTCCCTATTGATTCTTCTTTTTTTGCAATTGTTTTTATGTTTTGCTATGCATTATGTTTTGCACTCTGTCAAAGCGTCTTTGGGCTCCCTGAAAAGCGCTATATAAAATAAATGCATTATTATTATTATCTGTGTGAATAAATAAACAAATGCCAAGTTCCCACCTTAGCTCTCTCGTCTGGGCATCTGACTCATATACCATTCATTTTTAGTCATAATTATAAGGAATATGGCTTATATGCAGGTATTGTATGGCACTGTAATGTAGCTATTGTTTTTTTTAATTTTCAGATTGTGTGTTCGAAAGAATGATTAAAATGTTCCAATTCATAAGTGAACAATGTGTATGCTGACGATATTGTGAGACAAATAAAATAAGAAGTTGTAAAATAAACAAGATTTGAAAAAACTACATGGCCTACACTTATTCCCACAGTCAGTTAAGTTGCAAAACATCAGTAATTGTACCACTCATCAAACTTTGATAGTTTGCTTCTCGATGTCTGTGAAACTGCGATTTTGGTAGTTTTTTGTGATTTCTGACCTTGACCTTGACCTTAGCATGTGACCTTGGCCTTCAATCATGAAAATGATGTCACAAATGGATTCCCCACACCCAAAAACCCATAAAACAAGATATTACACATGTTTATGGTGAGTGGTTCAAAATTTATATTTTCAATATGGCTACTGGCAGCCATCTAGGATTTTCACCCCAAGCGGCCATTTGCAGCCGGTTCCGAAGAAGCACCTGTGTGATTTTTAAAGGTAAATGGTCCAATAAGTCAAATCAAGTTTCAAAATCTCTTGCGGATGAGTTGTGTACGGGGTTATGAGCAGGGCCTGGACTATATGCTTATACGGGCCAAATGGAGGCTACCGTAGGAAGCTGCTCTTCAGGCTGTCGGCAATATGCCTCACAGCCAGACCATCAACTTGTATGATCAAGACGGACAATGTGAGCTTTGTCGGTCAGCCCCCATACCACTACCTCCTCTCCCACTACCCTGCCGATGTCCCAAACCCCATACCACTACCCCCTCTCCCACTACCCTGCTGTCGCTACCCCCGTACCACTACCCTGCTGATATCCCTACCCCTGTACCACTACCCTGCCGATGTCCCTACCCGCTCTCCCACTACCCTGCTGATGGCCCTACCCCCATACCACTACCCACTCTCCCACTACCCTGCCGATGTCCCAACCCCCATACCATTACCCACTCTCCCACTACCCCGCCGATGTCTCTACCCCCGTACCACTACCCTGCCGATGTCCCTACCCGCTCTCCCACTACCCTGCTGATGGCCCTACCCCCATACCACGACCCACTCTCCCACTACCCTGCCGATGTCCCAACCCCCATACCACTACCCACTCTCCCACTACCCTGCCGATGTCTCTACCCCCCATACCACTACCCTGCCGATGTCCCTACCTGCTCTCCCACTACCCTGCTGATGTCACTATCCACTCTCCCACAACCCCGCCGATGTCCCTACCCCCTCTCCCACTACCCTGCCGATGTCACTACCCCCATACCACTACCCTGCCGATGTCCTTACCCCCTCTCCCACTACCCCCTCTCCCACTACCCTGCCGATGTCCCTACCCCCATACCACTAGCCCCTCTCCCACTACCCTGCTGATGTCCCTACCCCTATACCACTAGCCCCTCTCCCACTACCCTGCTGATGTCCCTACCCCTATACCACTAGCCCCTCTCCCACTACCCCCTCTCCCACTACCCTGCCGATGTCCCTGCCGCCTCTCCCACTACCCTGCCGATGTCCCTACCCCCTCTCCCACTCCCTGCCCCCTCTCCCACTACCCTGCCGATGTCCCTACCCCCTCTCCCACTACCCTGCCGATGTCCCTACCCCTGTACCACTGCTCTACTACTACTACTACTACTACTTCTCCGCTTCACCCTTCCCAGTTGTTGCTGTTTCGTATGCAGTCTGTGGCTGCTGGTTTCATTATTACTGGGAGTGCAGCTGTGCCGCTGATGCAGTGTCCCTGTTACCAGTCATCTGGCACTCATTTATCGACATCGGAAACATGTCTGGCTGAATCAACCCACCTGGTGTAATATGACGTCACGACAGGGGCTCCAACTGAAGACCCTAAGATCTCAAGCCAGCCCACCTTAGGCTTAGGCTTAACCGGTTAGCCAACACCAGGCTTCCCTTCCCAGTGAAATGAAGGAAATAAAACGATGGACTTCATTAACGTAGATAATGTCGATAAGGAGTACCCATGATACTGATACTGATAGATCAAATGGCCTCATTTGTCCAAGTCCCTTGCATATCTTTATAAAATAAATAAAGCGGCTTTAATAACCGATCAGGCCACGAGTGGAGACGCGATCGAAGCAGGTAAACCGCGCTCAACGACACAAACCCAACACGAAGTCGCTCACACAGGTTTAACTTGCGAGTCACAGCCATAAACAACAAGCACCATCACGTACACATGAACTTGGAATCTGGAACCTGGGTCAACCGAGGCTCTCAAAGTGTTTCACATCCAATCGGTAATACTAATAACCGCTCTTCAAACCACACAACCACACAATAACACCGCACGATGGAGCCCGTGACGCTGATGAGAACGATTTCCAAAGAAAATAAAACAACAGACGTGTCCGTGCGCCTGACAGGTCGGCGGCCTGCACTAGTCGAGACGGTCAAATCACATTTCTGAGAGAACAAACGCTTAACAAAATGTCTGCGTTGTATTATGTCAAGCACCGTTCGAACGCACCTCGTGGAGGTGGTGCGTTGGCGCCTTTACGGGGGGGGTGGGGAGCTCGGAATGAGTTGCAGGGCAGCGCAGAACCGTCGCCCAGCTCAAACACGCCAACAGGACCCACGCGGCCAGGACTGCGCATGCGCGTCGTTTATCATACGTCACGCGATGGCCTTGGCGCACAAGGATGACGTCCATTTTAAAGGGAGGATAATAATAATATTATTAATAGGCTCGGCCGGGATTCGAACCGCTGACCTCGCAGACGACGCTCTGGCTATTACAGCACCGACGTTGAGCTTGAGGATGAATAAATTAATTAATGCATTAATGCATGATTGAATGAATGAATGAATGAATGAATTCGGTTAATGTTAATGTTAATGTTAATGATTCTCGAGGTGATGGTTTATGTATGAAGTACTGTCCTGTACACATTACAGATTTAACTTTACATTCTGAAACTTTGAGTTAAATAGTCATAGACACAAAAAATAACTAGATGGTATTCATAAAATACCCCACGCAGTCTTACAAATTTGTAATTAATGCATCTATCTACAATTCTGAGGTTGTGGTGCTGTGCACACACGACTCGATTGCCAAAAAGGTAGCCCACAACGCGTGGATACAAACGAAAGCACTTTAATACAAGCTCGCACATCAGCACTGGGCGGGCTCGACCTTAGAGCCCGCATATATATCCCGAGGCCACGCAATGCCCCCGGGCGTGGCCGAACGGCCGAAAGGCGGGGCATGTATCTCAGTTCCACGCCCGGACGCTCTCGCCACCCACTGGTGCGCGGAATTATTGACCATTGTGCCCGCCACAAGGTAAATGTATAATACAAATTACATTTACATTTAAAGTATAATACAAATTATACTTTAAAAGTCTGCAATAGAGTACATTAATAAATAAGCCTTTTCAAAGTAGCTTTTATTCTCGTTCTCGAGTGTTTTCATAATTACCAAGGCTGATAAAAACGCCAGGATAGATCGCTGAAGTATAAATCGAGAGATCGTTAAAACTGAAGGAGCTGTGCTCCAACGCGAGTCGAAAGAATTGACGCGACCAAAGACGGAAATTCGTCCGAGTTGCTTTATTATACGTATCAAACTGGGATACTCTGAAAAGCCCGTTTATCTGGCAGCAATATATATACACATTTATGCCGGAGCGTTTGCCCGGGAAAAGCGAGACCGGGCATGCCCGGGTGTCAAGGGCAAGTCCTGGAAAGGCGAGTCTGGACATGCCCGGGCGTCCTGGACGCGGCCTGGCAAGTCGAGGCTGGGCGTGCCCGGGCGCTCTGGGCGAGCCCTGGAAAGGCGAGAGCGGGCATGCCCGGACGCTCTGGGCGAGCCCTGGAAAGGCGAGAGCGGGCATGCCGGGGAAAGACGAGACCGGGCGTGCCCGGGAGGTTCGGGCGTGCCCGGGAACAGCGAGTCCGGGCATGCCCGGGAGAGGCGCATCTGGGCCCGTCCGGACGAGCCCGGCATGGCGATTGCGCCCTGGCCGCGTCCTGGCAGGTGCAAGGCGATTGTGTACATCCAGCGGGAACCGCTACACACGCCCCTCCAGAATCGACCTGCACCGGCAGGGTCAATTTAAGGGGGGTCCGGATGACCCGGCCGAGGCGACCCCTGGAGGGTCGTGGGGGGGGGGGGGGTCCGATGTGGTGGTGGGTGGTCGAGCGGGGGGAACTGTGGACGGGGGGCGGCCTTGCCGCGGAGGAAGGGCCAACCGTGGTGGTCGGTCGACGTCCACGTGCGCCGGTTTGAGGCGGTCCACAGAAATCCGGTCCGACTGGCCGCCGAAGTCGACGACAAATGACATGTCGCCCCGTCGCAGGACCCGGAAGGGCCCGTCGTACGGCGGCCGGAGTGGCCCCCGGTGTGCGTCATGACGCACAAAGACGTACTCCGCTGTGCGAAGCGCCGGGGGGACGTAGGACTGAGGGCCACCGTGGCGGGACGTTGGCACAGGGGCAAATCGTCGGGCGGCCTCCTGGAGGTCCGAGCGCTGGTGTGCAGCGGACCAGGGACTGGTAGCGTCGGGCACGAACTCGCCCGGGACGCGGAGCGGCTGGCCGTAGACGAGCTCGGCGGTGGACGCCCGGAGGTCCTCCTTGGGGGCCGGGCGAAGGCCCAAAAGGACCCACTGCAGCCGGTCGGCCCAACCGTCGTCCTGAAGGCCGGCCATGAGTGCGGCCTTCATGGAGCGGTGAAACCGCTCGCACAACCCGTTGGCTTGGGGGTGGTAGGCCGTGGTGCGGTGCAGCGTGACCCCCAACGAGCGGGCGACCGCGCCCCAAAGTTCGGACGTGAACTGTGGGCCGCTGTCGGACGAGATGTCCGCCGGTGCGCCGAAGCGCGCGACCCAGATGGCGATGAACGCCTGCGCCACGTCGGCGGTGGTGGTGGAGGTGAGGGGCACGGCCTCCGGCCACCTGGTGGTCCTGTCCAGCATGGTGAGCAGGTGGGTGAACCCCCGCGATGGGGGCAGGGGACCCACCAGGTCCACGTGGACGTGGTCGAAACGCCGTTCAGGCACGGTGAAAGGTGCCAGCGGGGCCTGGGTGTGGCGGTGGACCTTGGCCCGCTGGCAGGCCGTGCAGGCGTTGGCCCAGTCGCGGACGTCCCGTCGAAGGCCGTGCCAGACGAAACGCGCCGACACCAGCTTCTGAGAAGCTTTCCGGCCCGGGTGAGAAAGGCCGTGGATGGAGGCGAAGATGCGGCGCTGCCAGGTAACGGGCACGATGGGGCGAGGCTGGCCCTGGGAGACGTCGCAGAGCAGGACAGTGTCCGCGAAGGGGATGTCGGCCAGGCGGAGGCCCGTGTCCGCCACCCGGAGGGCCTGCACTGAGGTGTCGGTGGTCTGGTCGGCCGCCATGAGCGCGAAGTCCACGCCGAGGTGGACGGCGTTCGCGCTGGCCCGAGAAAGACAGTCGGCCACGGCGTTGTCTTTGCCGGCGACGTGCCGGATGTCCGTGGTGAATTCCGACACGGCGGAGAGGTGGCACTGCTGGCGGGCCGACCACGGCTCCGTGACCTTGGCCATTGCGTAGACCAACGGCTTGTGGTCGACGAAAGCCGTGAACGGGCGGCCCTCCAGGAGGTGTCGGAAATGGCGAACGGCCAGGAATAGACCGAGCAGCTCGCGGTCGAACGTGCTGTATTTTAACTCGTTCGGCCGGAGTTGCCGGCTGAAAAAAGCGAGTGGCTGCCAAACCCCATCCACCCATTGTTCATGGACGGTGCCCACCGCGTAGTTGGAGGCGTCCGTAGTGAGGGCGATGGGCGCGTTGAGCACCGGGTGAGCCAGCAGCGTTGCGTCGGCGAGGGCCCGCTTTGCGCTCGCGAAGGCCGCGTCCATGGCCGCGGACCAAATGATGTCATGCTTGGCCGGCTTGCCCCGGAGGGCCTCGTAAAGGGGCCGCATGAGCTGAGCAGCGCGGGGCACGAATCGGTGATAAAAATTCACCGTGCCGAGGAACTCTTGTAGGGCCTTGATGGAGCGGGGACGCGGGAACGTGGTGATGGCCTTGGCCTTGGTCGGCAGCGGCACGGCCCCGGTCTTGGTGATGCGGTGGCCCAAAAAGTCAATGGTCGTCGTGCCGAAGTGGCATTTGGCCGGGTTGACAATTAAGCCGTGCTCGCTGAGGCAACCGAACAGTGTTCGGATGTGGAGGAGGTGCTCGGCGCGGGACGTGCTGGCGACGAGGATGTCGTCCAGATAGACGAAAAGAAATGGCAGGTCGCGCAGCACGCCGTCCATCAAGCGATGGAACGCCTGGGCCGCGTTCTTGAGGCCAAACGGCATCCTCAAAAATTCGAACAGGCCAAACGGCGTGATGACGGCCGTCTTCGGGACGTCGGCCGCCCGGGCAGGTACCTGGTGGTATCCCCGTATCAGGTCAATTTTTGAAAATATGACCCGTCCGCCAAACGGGCGGAAAAGTCCTGGATGTGCGGGATCGGGTACCTGTCGGGGGTGGTAGCGTCGTTGAGGCGGCGGTAGTCGCCACACGGGCGCCATCCGCCCCCCGGCTTTAGCACGATGTGCAGTGGTGAGGCCCACGCGCTATTGGAGCGCCGCATGATGCTGAGGCGCTCCAACGCGTCGAACTCGGCTTTTGCCATGGCGAGCTTGGCCGGGTCGAGGCGGCAGGCCCTGGCGTAGACCGGCGGGCCCGTAGTGGGTATGTGGTGCTCGATCCCATGCCGCACTGCGACGGCCGAAAACGTCGGCCGCGTGAGGGCCGGGAATTCCGCGAGCAGGCGAGCGAACTCGTTCGCCGTCAGGAGGGCGCATGCCAGTTCGGTCGGCGCAGAGCTGCTCATCGTACACGCCAGGGAGCTGAAGGTCTCGGCGTTGATAAGGCGACGTCGTTTGACGTCGACCAGCAGCCCGTGCGTGCAGAGGAAGTCGGCGCCCAGCAAAGCCATGGGGACGCTGGCGGTCACAAAGGTCCACTGGAAGCACTGGCTGCCGAAGCATAGGGTGACGTCGCGCGGGCCGAAAGTGCGTATGGCCGAGCCATTAGCAGCGACCAAAGAGGGGCCGCAAACGGCGTTCCGCCTGTCCTGCTCGGAGGCGGGTATGACGCTCAGTTGGGTGCCGGTGTCACAAAGGAAACGCCGCCCGGATGCTTTGTCCCGAATAAAAAGCAAGTTGCCCGAGTGGCCGGCGCTCATGGCTGGGAATGAACGCCGGCCCGGCCGTTTCCCGACTTGCCGAAAGTGCACGGGGCCTTGTGTCCGAACCTGGCGTGGTAATAACACCACGCCTGGTCAGGTGGAGGCCCCGGCCGTCGTGTCGGAAGCGGTCGGCGCAGCATGGCGGCCGCCAGTTGCACCGGCAGTTCGGCCTCCAACCGCGCAGGGCGCTCGGGCATCGTGGGCGTCGCCTCGGGCGGCGGCGGGCTCCAGGTAGCCGCTCCGATGTGCTGGCCCGCCGAGGAGATCTTGTCGGCTTCCCTGGCGAGGGCGCGGGGATCTGTGATCGACGTGCCAGCCAGGGCGAGGCGCACCGGGTGAGGCAGCTGGCGAAGGAACAGCTCGCGGAACAGAAAATCCGGAGAGTGCTCACCGAGCAACGAGAGCATATAGTCCATGCGCTCGGACGGGCGCGTGTCGCCGAGCTCGGGCAGGTCGAGCAGGCGTCGTGCGCGTGCCGCCGGTGAGAGGGCGAAAGCGTCGAGGAGCAGTGTCTTCAGCGCGTCATACTTGTCAGCAGCCGGCGGGTGCTCGAGGAGGCTCAGGGCGCAGGCCGCAGTGGCGGAACCGAGCGCTGCCACGACATGGTGGAAGCGGGTGTCGTCCGCGGTGATGCCTCGCAGGGCGAACTGGGAGTCCGCCTGGGCGAACCAAACAGCCGCGTGAGCCTCCCAGAAGGTAGGCAGTTTAAGAGTCACTGCCATGTCCATGTCGGTAGGTCACCAGTGAAGGAGCTGTGCTCCAACGCGAGTCGAAAGAATTGACGCGACCAAAGACGGAAATTCGTCCGAGTTGCTTTATTATACTTATCAAACTCGGGTACTCTGAAAAGCCCGTTTATCGGGCAGCAATATATATACACATTTATGCCGGAGCGTTTGCCCGGGAAAAGCGAGACCGGGCATGCCCAGGTGTCAAGGGCGAGTCCTGGAAAGGCGAGTCTGGACATGCCCGGGCGTCCTGGACGCGGCCTGGCAAGTCGAGGCTGGGCGTGCCCGGGCGCTCTGGGCGAGCCCTGGAAAGGCGAGAGCGGGCATGCCCGGGCGTTCTGGGCGAGCCCTGGAAAGGCGAGAGCGGGCATGCCCGGGAAAGACGAGACCGGGCGTGCCCGGGAGGTTCGGGCATGCCCAGGAACAGCGAGTCCGGGCATGCCCGGGAGAGGCGCGTCTGGGCCCGTCCGGACGAGCCCGGCATGGCGATTGCGCCCTGGCCGCGTCCTGGCAGGTGCAAGGCGATTGTGTACATCCAGCGGGAACCGCTACAAAACGACAATTTGTACTTCTTCTCCTTCGCTATTTTTTTTTCCAGCCGTGCAAGGCTGAGGCGATTACAATGATTCTAAATTCTCATTTCGCAAGGTTTTCGATGTGCGCTCAACATGTCATGCGCTAGGGCCCTATATCAAATGGTCTTTTAACACGTGGTAAAGTTTACATTCCCTCCGTGAAACGGTTTTCGATGTACGCTCTTAAAAAATGCACACACCTACGTTCTTACGTAAGTACGGACACGAAGATTGTTTAACCGCGCTTTTCGCAGCGAAATTGTATTGTGTGAAATTGAAATTTTAATTATATTATGTATAAAATTTGATTATTTAATGCGTTCATGTCGCCACTTCAGATATTAAATTTTGTTTTTTACGGCATAGCCCACAGGGCAAAGCAGTCTCAAAGAGTGTCTGTCCGTCCGTATGTATGTATGTATGCATGTCTGTCCCCTCAGACGTACACCAATCAGAGCTGAGGATCTGGTCACATGACAGGGTGATGCGATTACGTCTGATGTCATTATGGCCGTCATGTTGGATCAATGAAAAAAAATATGTTCAACAAGTACAGATACATTCAAAGTACACCGCCCCCATGCCGAATAATTAAATATCCGAACAGCGCGGCAATGCCGGGGCGCCTCCGGCGCCCGGCAATACCGCAGTGCAGATCATAGAGGCTGCATTGGGAAGGAGAGGTGTACGCTAATTGATTGATTAATTGTATAATTAAAATCAATAAAAGATTATCACAAAATATTTTCTTAATCAATTGGCTAATAGCAAAACGAAACCACTAGTGCTTCATCCGAAGATGTATCTTTTAGAAATTTAATTAAATAGGTCATTAATAAAAAATCAAATAATTAATTGATTAATCAATAAATAATTAATCGATTAATCAATAAATAATTAATCGATTAAATGATTAATCAATAAATCAAAAATATCCTTGATAGCCACATCATTTGGTCACTGTCATGTTCAAATATTAGCTTCCCAGCTCAAAAGGTGCCTGAGATATTGGCCAAATGAGAAAGAAAATAAATAAATGATTTATAATGAAAATAAATAAATAATAATCATTAAAAAATTAAATTATTAATCAATTCGGTCAGAGAACATATAAACCACCACCATTTCATCAAAATCTGTAACTTAAAAAAAAAAAAAATTTTTTTAGTAATTAATCGAATAATTAAATAATTAATCGATTAACTGATTAATCAATAAATCAAAAATATCCTTGATAGCCACATCACTTGGTCACTCATGTCGAAATATTAGCTTCCGAGCTCAAAAGGTGCCTGAGATATTGGCAAAATGAGAAAGAAAATAAATAAATGATTAATAATGAAAATAAATAAATAATAATCATGAAAAAATTAAATTATTAATCAATTCGGTCAGAGAACACATAAACCACCACCATTTCATCAGAATCTGTAACTTTAAAAAAAAAAATTTTAGTCATTAAATCGAATAATTAAATAATTAATCGATTAATTGATTAATTAATAAATCAAAAATAGCCTTTGCAGCCAAATCACCTGGTCATTGGCATGTCCAAATATCAGCTTCCTCACTCAAAAGGTGTCTGAGTTAATGGTCAGAAGAGAAATGAAATTTAATTAATTAAATAAGTACTTAATTAATCGCTAATAATTAAACAACTCCTAAATTAATTGATTATTCAAAAAACAAAAAATACTGTTTTTGACAAAGGACTTGCTCACTATTGTGCCGAAATTTTAGCTTCCTAGCTCAAAGGATGGCTGAGATATCGTCCGGAAAAACAAACAAGAAAACAAACAAACAGAGTGAAAACTGAATACTCCCTTTCAGCGTGCGTCACTGCCGAGCCCCCTTCGGTGCCCGGCAATGACGATTTGCAATGCCTGGAGATGGCATAGGAAAGGTGCGGTGTACAACAAGTAAAGGTACATTCAAAGTACACCGCCCCCTTGCCAAATAATTAAATATACCGCAGTGCAGCTCATAGAGGCTGCATTGGGAGGGAGAGGTGTATGCTAATTGATTGATTAATTGTATGATTAAAATCAATAAAAGATTATCAGAAAATATTTTCTTAATCAATTGGCTAACAGCTTAACTAAACCACGAGTGCTACATCCGAAGATGTATCTTTTAGAAATGTAATTAAATAAGTCATTAATAAAAAATTTAATAATTACTTGATTAATCAATAAATAATTAATCAATAAATAATTAATCGATAAAATGATTAATCAATAAATCAAAAATATCCTTGATAGCCACATCACTTGGTCACTGTCATGTCCAAATATTAGCTTCCCAGCTCAAAAGGTGCCTGAGATATTGGCCAAATGAGAAAGAAAATAAATGAATGATTAATAATGAAAATAAATAAATAATAATCATTAAAAAATTAAATTATTAATCAATTCGGTCACAGAACACATAAACCACCACCATTTCATCAGAATCTGTAACTGATTTTATTTTTATTTTTTTAGAAATTAATCGAATAATTAAATAATTAATCAATTAATTGATTAATCAATAAATCAAAAATATCCTTGATAGCCACATCACTTGGTCACTCATGTCCAAATATTAGCTTCCGAGCTCAAAAGGTGCCTGAGATATTGGCCAAATGAGAAAGAAAATAAATAAATGATTAATAATTAAAATAAATAAATGATAATCATAAAAAATTAAATTATTAATCAATTCAGTCAGAGAACACATGAACCACCACCATTTCATCAGAATCTGTAACTTAAAAAAAGAATAAACAATAGTCATTAATCGAATAATCAAATAATTAATCGATTAATTGATTAAATGATTCATTAATAAATCAAAAATAGCCTTTGCAGCCAAATCACCTGGTCATTGGCATGTCCAAATATCAGCTTCCTAACTCAAAAGGTGCCTGAGTTAATGGTCAGAAGAGAAAGGAAATTTGATTAATTAAATAAGTACTTAATTAATCGCTAATAATTAAATAACTCCTCAATTAATCGATTATTCAAAAAACAAAAAATATGCTTTTGGACAAAGGACATGCTCACTACTGCGCCGAAATTTCAGCTTCCTAGCTCAAAGGATGGCTGAGATATCATCCGGACAAACAAACAAGAAAACAAACAAGAAAGAAAACAAACAAGAAAGAAAACAAACAAACAACCAGAGTGAAAACTGAGTACTCCCTTTCAGCGTGCGTCACTGCCGAGCCCCCTTCGGTGCCCAGCAATGACGATTTGCAATGCCTGGAGGTAGCATAGGAAAGGTGCAGTGTACAACAAACAAGAAAACAACCAGAGTGAAAACTGAGTACTCCCTTTCAGCGTGCGTCACTGCTGAGCCCCCTTCGGTGCCCAGCAATGACGATTTGCAATGCCTGGAGATGGCAAAGGAAAGGTGCGGTGTACAACAACCAGAGTGAAAACTGAATACTCCCTTTCAGCGTGAGTCACTGCCGAGCCCCCTTCGGTGCCCAGAAATGACGATTTGCAATGCCTGTAGATGGCATAGGAAAGGTGCGGTGTACAACAAACAGAGTGAAAACTGAGTACTCCCTTTCAGCGTGCGTCACTGCCGAGTCCCCTTCGGTGCTCAGTAATGACGATTTGCAATACCTGGAGAAGGCATAGGAAAGGTGCGGTGTACAAAAACAGAAGAGTTGGCTCGCAACAAGTTGACTGCGCAGGGTAAGTATTCTATGAATACCATCGAGTTCCAAAACCAACCAATACACATCAAGGGAATTTTATTTTCTCACTCACAGAATACACTCGTTCATTTCCTACTTTGACAGAAAATGCTGTGGTTTACGAATGTATGTCTAAATCTAATATATATATATATGTATGTATGTATATATATATATATATATATATATATATACTGTATATATGTATATATATATATATATATATATATATATATATATATATATATATATATATATATATATATATATATATGTATGTATGTATATATATATATATGTATATATATATATATATATATATATATATATATATATATATATATATATATATATATATATATATATATATATATATATATATACAGTCACGTGAAAAAGTAAGTACACCCCATGTAAAGTTTAGACTTTTTCAACATATTTCAACATACAGCTATTTGATCTTCATTTCAACAATATTGAAAGATAAAGGTGATATAATATAACAAATATCATGAAACATTTACATGTTGTAGTCCATTGTATAATTTAAATAAACATCAATGCAAATTTCGCATGTGGAAAAAGTAAGTACACCCTTGGCTCTAATAGGTGGTATTACCCCCTTTGGCAGAAACAACCTCAAGTAAGCGTTTCTTATAACTGTCTACCAGTCTCTGACATCGACAGGGAGAAATTTTCGCCCACTCCTCCATGCAGAATTCTTTCAGCTGTGCGATGTTTGAGGGGTTTCTTGCATGCACAGCTCGTTTCAAATCCCCCCACAATATCTCGATGGGATTTAGATCCGGGCTTTGACTTGGCCATTCCAGAACCCTCCATTTCTTTCTTTTCAGCCATTCCTTGGTGGATTTACTGGTATGTTTAGGGTCATTGTCATGTTGCAGGTACACCTTCGGTTGAGCTTCAACTTTCCGACAGATGGCCTCACATTATCCTCAAGCACCCTCTGGTACAATGAAGAATTCATAGTGGATTCTATGATGGTGAGCCGCCCAGGCCCTGATGCAGCAAAGCTGCCCCAAACCATAATATTTCCATGACCATGCTTTACAGTTGGTATCAGGTTATTGTGGTCAAATGCTGTCTTTGGATTTCGCCAAACATGTCTTCTGGTACTGTGGCCAAATAGCTCTACCTTTGACTCATCTCTCCAGAGCACATTGTTCCAGAAGTGCTGGTCTTTGCCGAGGTGTTCCTTGGCAACCTTTAATCTTGCCCTGATGTTCTTTCTGGACAGCAAAGGTTTCCTCCTGGCACACCTCCCATGTAGATCACATTTGTGCAGCCTCTTTCTAATGGTAGACTCGTGCACTTTAACATCAACAGTGGCAAAAGCTACCTGTAGGTCCCGTGATGACATTCTGCGGTTCTTAGAGACTTCTTTCAGCATCTTGCGGTCTGCTCTCAGGCTGAACTTGCTGGGGCGGCCTGGCCTGAACAAGTCGGCAGTTGTTTGGAATCTTCTCCACTTGTAGATTATCTTCCGGACAGTCGAATGATTGATTTCAAATTGTTTGGAGATCTTTTTAAATCCCTTCCCAGACTCGTAGGCATCTATAACCTTCTTTCTGAAAGCCTCAGAGAGCTCTTTTGATCTAGGCATGGTGACGCCGCACACTTCAACAACAAAGAGCAAACCAAAGTAAATGTCTGAGGTTTAAATAAGACAGGTTCCTCCAAGATCCTCTCTAACGATGTTATAATCATTTGCACCTGAGCTGGTGCACCTGATTCTAATTTTAGGTGTTTGAAGTAGTGATAAATGTAGGGGTGTACTTACTTTTTCCACATGCGAAATTTGCATTTATGTTTATTTAAATTATACAATTGACTACAAAATGTAAATGTTTCACGATATTTGTTATATTACATCACCTTTATCTATCAATATTGTTGAAATGAAGATCAAATAGCTGTATGTTGAAATATGTTGAAAAAGTCAAAACTTTACATGGGGTGTACTTACTTTTTCACATGACTGTATATATATATATATATATATATATTGTTATGGATTTGAGAATTGTGTTTTTTTATTGTAATTGTAAAATATCACCCTCCTTCCTCCATTTGTTGTGTATAAAGGTCAAATGTCGTTCCCGTTAGTTATTCCATATACCACACATAGCCAATCATAGATTTCCTCCTTGTTCAGTAGTTATCTCCTTATTATGTGTATTAGATTAAGGCTGTGTCTTCCATTAATTAACACTCCATTGCACTGAAGTGGAATAAGGTAGATTCCCAGCACATCCCCCCTTTCGTCAATTGCCAACTGCACTGAGCGGTTTGCTGCATTCTGCCGCTGCTGGGGGGTTGTGGTTGTTTTCGCTGCAAGACTCCATTAGCCACGAGGTCATCTCGGAGCCGAAGGTGGGAGGAGTCGGCCCAGCGCCGGGAACAAGGCGTGGCCTTGCCAACGCCTCCTCTAAGGGCGGGATCGGTGAGCCCTCGCGACCAATCAGGGCCGAGGCGAGCTCACCGATGGGCGTGTCCCAGAGGCCGGTGGCTTGATCGCCGGAGGTGATACAAAAATGCGCGCGGAGCCTTTGGAACAAGTTGCGTCAGAGAAACGGAGAAGGGAGTTCAAGAGTCGAGAGAAACGAGAGAGGAGTTCAAAAGGAGTTCAAGAGAGAGAGAACCCTTCACGCCAGACCCCCCCCCCCCCCCCCCAGCAGCTTTGACTCCACCAAGCAGCGTTGGCTCCACCAGGCAGCTTTAACTTGACCGACGGAGCTCGTCCTGCGGCAGCTCGCACGACCGCAGCTTGGGCGTTGACGGCGGTGTCGACCGTGGCCGCGGAGGAACGGAGCTGCCGCTCCTGGCCCGACCAGTACACAGTTCCCGTGGACCTCCCTCTCCCTCCAGCCATCCACCTACTGCATTCGTTCCTGCCATCATTCCCCGTGTAAGTGTGCTCGTTGTCTGTCTTTGTCTTGTCCTTGGGGTATAAGTTAAGCCTGTTTAGTTAAGCTCGAGTTTCACTGTGTCTCCTGGCTCCTTTCTGTCTTTATTTTATTATCCTTCCTTCTTCCTTGGTTTCTTTAATTGTGTAAATAGTAGTAATAAATAATATTCGTATTTCCACCCTTTTGTCTTCTTCTTCTTCACATCCTTCGTCTTTGTCTTTTCCAAATTGAATACCTGTGGCACGATTTGGCCAACGTTCAGCAATCGGGTCTAGTCATTGTTAATAATTCGTGCCGCGGTTGCTAAAACCACTCGGCAATTAACATCTGTCCGCGGTACGAACGGGGCTGTGCCACCGGCCTTTCCGGAGGTCGCTGTACAGCGTCAGGGACCACGTCGGTCAGTCATAAACGAGGGGACTAATCCCCCCTCGATAAGGGGAACAGAGGCCGACGTTGGGTTCCGTAACATTTGGTGTCGGGAGCGAGATTCGGACCTGAAGCGCTTAGCGCGTTCAAATTACGAGTGGCCCAAAAATTGTGTTTTATAAAATCCTAAATTTAAAAAATCGTGCCATGGATGGTCAAGGCGACGGGATGCCGGTGGGGGAAATAGAAGAGGGGTTAGAGTCGACCCAGGACCCCAGGGAAATGTATTTGGGGGAAATAGAGGAGAGCAATGGTGAAGTGGTTGAGGGGGTGTCAGGTACACAAAATGGCGCCCTCGCGCATGTGGTTACAGCAGCACCAAATGTCGCCGCGCCCACGACCGTAGCAGCGCCGCCGATGGATTGGGGCCTATTTATGGAAAAAATAAAGGCCTTTATGGTTAAGTCGGGTGAAGAAATGGAAAACAGAATGAGTGAGCAATTGGGAGCAATGAGGGACGAAGCGAGGGGTACCAGTGAGCAATTGGGAGCAATGAGGGACGAAGCGAGGGGTACCAGTGAACGGTTAGACAATAATTTTAAGGGGTTGGACAATAAATTTGAAGGGTTAGACAACGGGATAAAAGAGGTGAAGAATGGGTTAACGGGGTTGGAAAATAGAATGGCTGCCCAGGAGAACCAGATGGAAGGGATGAAGAATGGGTTAACGGGGCTAGAAGCCAGGATGGAAGACAAATTGCGGGAAAGAGGGGAGCAATCCGCCCGGGAAATCAAACAGATGGGGAACCAGATAGAGGAGGTGAAAATCGGGTTGGAAGGTAAACTGGATGCTCAGAGGGATGAATTGGAACAGATGAGGGCGGCATCCACTAAAGAGATGGGAGAAATGGGGGAGGAGATAAGACGAGGTGTGGGCGAGGATGTCTCGAGGGTACGCGAGGAGGTAAAGCGAGGGGAGGAGCGTATGGAGAAAGAGGTGAGAAGGGGGACGGCAAAGTTACAAGGGGGCATAGAGGAGTTGAGCTGGGGAGTAGAGCAGCTGACGGTGGGACAAAAGGAACTAGTGGAGCAGGTGGAAAAGAACACTGCGGTACTAGGAGGGTTGAAAGCGACACAAAAAGAAATCAAAAATGAATTAATAGCGACGAAGAGGGAATGTCGGATGGTACGTGAGGGGTTGACAAAGCGTTTGGACGAGGTGACAGAGGCAATGGAGACGAAGGACCGGGAGGTGAGGACGCACATAGAAACGGTCAAGGTGGCCTTAGAGGACGAAATTGAGGAGACGCACCGGGAAATAAAAGAGGTGAAGCAAAGGTTAGAGGAAGTGGAAGAGGGGGTGAGTGAAATTAAGAAGAGACGGAGGGAAACTAAGAAAGATATAAAGGAGGAAGTGATGGAATATGTACAAGGTCGGTGCTCAAATCGTGATGGTGTGCTTGCTAACCAAATAAAGAGTTTGCAAGTGGCGGAGGAGGTGCGGAGACGAGGTGCCAAGGTGAGTGGTGATATACGCGGAAATGTATATGGTGTGAGGGGACATTCAGTCGGCTCGGGGGTTGGTTTGGACCCGGGTGTTCGTGAGAGGCCGCTGGTAAAGTGTGCGACAGGTGCAGAGTGTGAAGGAGGAGGTGTGCGAGGAAGTCCGACTATGGGGTGTGTGAGGAAAAAGTGCGCACCGAGGAGTGAGTGTGCTGTCGAGAGTGAGTTGGTCGTAGCTCGTGTGCGGGGGGGGCACATGGAAGCACGGGATGGGGAGTGTTACAGGGGATGTAACAAAAGAGTGCACACCTGTGGTGAGTATTATGGAGGGTGTGATGGGAAAGTGTGCGCAAGAGGATGCACGAGAAAGGTGTGTAACGGATGGGTGCATGAGTACAGAGTGCGCTGTCAAGAGTAAGGGTGAATGCGCGACCGAGAGTGGTGGTGAAAGTAGTGAGAGTGACACGGAGCGTGAGTTGGTTGTAGCAGGTGAGAGAGGATGCACACCTGGAATGGAAGGATGTACACCTGGAGTGAAAGGATGCACACCTGCAATGGTCGAGCGCGTGTGGGAAAGCACACTGGAGGTAGTAGTAAGGCACGTGATTGGGTGTGCAAGTAAGTGCACACCCGTGGTTGTCACAGAGGATGTGACCGAGGAGGGGGCGCGAAGAGGTGTGTTGGTGAGGTGTGCGAACGACGAGTGTGTGCTAAGGTGTGCGGTGGTCAGAGGAGTGACGAAGTCTATGAGTGAACCTGGAGGGTGTGTCAGAGAAGGTGCAATGACAAAGAGCATGGAGACAGCTGGATGTGTGAGCAAGGAACGGGCTGCGGGGTGTAAGCATGCAAGTGGAGCATCGACGGTAACCGGGATAGCGGTTAGATCGACTTATAGCCGAAGCGGGCCCTCGGTTCGTGCCGGGCTTCGTGTGCCGCTGGAACCAGCGGGGATCGTAACCACGGCGGTTTCGAAAGAACCGCCGTGCGGGATCCACGCCGGGCCGCGCTCTGAACGGCCGCGTGCGTGCTCCGCTAGGCGGAACGGGCGGCCCGGTAAGAAGGGTCGGGACGGCGACCTCTTTTGGTTGAGGCGTTCCGGCAGGGCGAGATCGGGTCATCAGGCGGGGGACCGAAAGGCTCCGCGCTGAGGTGGACCTTGGGATTTCGGCCCGAGTAAACCTCCTTCCCTGCACCGAATGCCGGACGGATCCAACCGCCGGCACCGAACAACCCGCATTCATTGCTCGGCTTTGCGAAGCCGAGCTTTGGAGATGAATTGGCGCACCGAGAGGCTCCAGTGAGTAGACTGATGATGATAGTGTTTTTGATCCGAAATTTAGACAAGTGAATAGAATTGGCAGTGATTGGAAAAATTTGATATGCAGGAATTGGATGAACAAAATTGATAGTGATAGTGAGAGATGCCCGATGTGGTGGGATAGCAACTCTGCCATCTCTTACAGCGGGGGCAAAGGAGCAGTAGTTTTATGGGGTTTGGCAGTGAAAACTAGCCCGGGAGGGTTAGGATAAATGATAGGGATCTAGAGAAGATGACCATAGGTAACGGTAAGTTTAAGTAGCGACTTTGGACAGGTAGTGGGGACATAGAGAGGGTAGTTGGATGATAATGACGTGGTATGTGCTTAGTTTAAAGGGAGACGGGGAGCACCAAGTTAGCGGGAAACCAGGTAGAGCAGATGATGCCGTATGTGTGAGTATTGATATCGAGCAAATGAGGAATTGCGGGGCAATGCTCGGGAGAGATGTGTGTGTGAGCGTGGGAAAATCTGGGTGCCTGAGGCAATGGTATTGAGCGTGGAAGTGTATGGAGCAGTGCATGAGGAACGATTGTGGTGGTGCATTGTATTGAGTGATTGAAGGAGCTTTGGAGGAAGGAGGGTGCAGGTAGCACCAGGAGTGATTGCACAGGTGTGCAAATCCAGGTGTATGGAGAATGGTTGTGTGGAATACATGGAGTATGGAATATATGGAGTATGGAATGGATGGTCGTGGAGTGAGTATGGTGGAAACTGTGGAGTGGAGTGGATGGTGCGAAGGTGTGAATGGGGCAAAGGTGGACCCCCATCACGAATACCCGGGGAGGGTAGTTTAAGTGTTAGGTAGAGGGTACAGGTAAATTGTGGTTGGATATTGGCATCTGTGGTGCGTGTGGAAGAATGGAGTTTGGATGGGTGCATTAGTGTCGTGGAAATGGCTGGGCGTGTGGCCTGTTAGTGTGTGTAGTTGGTTGAGCACTCCACCACTGTGAGGATGTCGGCAAGGTGAGGCCGCAGGTGGGCTCTGGGAGCCGGTAGAGTTGTGGATGGGGCCCGAGGATCCGGAGGATGGACCCGGGTAGCCCAGTGCCAGAGAGGGCACCGAGTGGGGAGAGCGCCAGAGGGCCTTCCCCAGTTAGATAGGTTAGGGTGAGGAGCAGGTAAGCTCAGAGGCAACTACAGTGGTGGAGGTCTCGCGATATCGCGTGGTGGAGGTCTTGGGGATCTCGCGAGATCTCGGAGACAGTGGGAGGGATTTTCGAAGCTCCACACGGTCTCCACGTTTTTCGAAGTTAAGTCTGTTCACAATTGTATTTTGTCGAAACTGTATTTATCTTTCGGTGTGTGAAGTTATTGTGTGCAACTTTGGTTGTTTCTCGGTGTTTATCTTTCATAAATTGATCGTCTGTTTGCCGTGTCGCGAGCAAGGCCTTTGCCGCGTCGCGAACGATTTGAAATCGAAGTTAAGTGATTGTTCCCATTTGTATTTTCGTTAAAACTGTATTTATTTATGGTGTTGTACGTATATTGTGTCCCGACGAAGATTTTTCGGTGCAAATCTTTCATACCTGTATTGAAAATCGTGTTAATTCGTGTCGTGTCTTGAGGCCTTGTACAGTGTACACTGTACGACCTTGAGGCTTTGTTTTTCTCTCAGCGGTCCATCGTTTGTGATCCAATAACTTTCGTTCTCTGTATTCCCAGTCTTTTCACCCATAGCCTACTTCCTTGTGTAAATCTCAACTCAAAAAAAAACAAAAAAAAAAAACATTTCCTTCTCTGTTCTCATTCGTTTATTCATTCTTATTCGTTTGTTCGTTCTTCGACCACGTGTTTCTCCCCCATTTCCCCAGATAGTTTTCACAGTTATTAACCTTCAATGTTTACACTTTCCCCTCAAGTTATGTATTCCGTCATATTTTATAACACCTTTTTTTTCTTCTTCTTTAAAAGGCTGCTTTCGACTTGCTCACCAAATCAATTCATCCCAAAAAAAATATCCATCTCCTATAGTGCCTTTTTTCTACATTCCCTAAAATCTCCTGCACTCCATCCTCCATCCAGCGTCCTTAAACGTATTTTTAACTCGAAGGTCACAAGAAACTCATTTTGCAATAAATGTTCGTTTCCCATAAATCGTACACTTTCTAAAATCCAATCTCACCCCTCCCCTCCAAATCTTCCCCATAACTCCTCCCCTCCAAATCTTCCCCATCACCCCTCCCCTCCAAATCTTCCCCATCACCCATCCCTTTCAAATCTCCCCCCTTGCCCCCTCCCTCCTAAACTACCCCCTCACCCCTCCCTGCCAAGACGCCCCCTCACCCCTCCCCTCCTAGACTCCTGCCTCACCCCTCCCCTCCAAATCTTCCCCATATCCCATCCCTTTCAAATCCCTCCCCTTGTCCCTTCCCTCCCAAACTCCCCCCTCACCCCTCCCCTTCAAATCTCCCCACCCTCATTGCTTCTCAATTTCCCCCCTCTCACTCCCCCTCCTCAAAGCGTCCTCCCCGCTTCTTCCCCCTTCCAACTCTCACCTCCATCTCCCCCAACCTTCTGCCTCGCTCTTCCCCCTCCTCAAATAACACGTCATTGTGCCTCACCCAATCACCATCAAACCTTTTGTCCGCCCCATCCTTCCCTTTCTCCGAGCTATTCTGAAATCTCTGACACACCTTCAACAGCTCTCCCTACCTCTTCCACCTCTTCCACATCTTACCCTACCCCTCCTCCCCCCTGTTCTGTATCTGATGCTCCCCCTTCCTCTTCATTAACGGTATGGACCTCAAACATCCGGGGCCTTCGTTCAAACTTAACTGATCTCTCCATACAGGTTGCTTCTGTCAAACCAGACGTGATCTGCTTAACAGAAACTTTCCTCCTTTATGATGTCTCTGATTCCTTAGTATCTCTCCCGGGCTACTCCCTCCTCCGGTATGATAGACCTGAGCCTCGTCCTGGAGGCGGGGTTGCTATCTTTATCAAAAACTCTCTTCCTCACTCGCCCTGCACTGCACTCTCTCCACCTCACCCCCAGGAATACCTCTGGCTACGGCTTCCCCTTCGCTCCCACCTCTTGTTCATATGTGTGTTGTACCGTCCACCAAACAGTGATGACTCCATCTACATCTCGCTGTCTGATAATATGGACCAACTTCTATCTACTCATCCCAACTCCCTCTTCCTCATATGTGGTGATTTCAACTGTCATCATGCCAGTTGGCTGGGTGTGGGTACCTCTCTCACCAGCCATGGCTCCTCAGCAAAGGACTTCTGCGACTCACTGGGACTGACACAATCTGTCAATTTCCCGACCCGGATCTCAGTCAACGGAACATCTTCTCTTCTGGACTTGGTTATGACTAACTTCCCTGAAAATGTCTGCTGCTCTTCTTCTGCTCCAATCGGATCATCTGATCATGTCCTTGTTAAAGTGGACATCTCTCTGACCATCCTCAGGGAGCCTGCTCAGCGTCGACGAGTCTGGCATTTCACTCAGGCCAACTGGCACGGTCTTCAAGCAGCCATCAATCATCTGGACTGGTCTCCCATCTCTACCACCTCTGACATCAACTCATCCTGGGAATTCTTCCAAAGTAAATTGCTCTCTCTCATGCACAGATTTATCCCATCTCGTCTTCAGTTGTCATACCCTTCCTCCCGTCCATGGTACACGGAATCTTGTGGTGAGGCTGTTGCCCAGAAACAACTTGCCTTCGTCTCCTGGAAAGCAAATCCAACGGAAGGAAATCTCATTTCCTTTCACAAAGCCCGATACAAGTGTGTGTCCACCCTCAGGAGAGCCAGGAAACAATATCTCTCCGTTCTCAAGACCGAACTCTTTTATCTGTCACCCTCTTCCAAATCCTGGTGGCGTCTGGTCAAATCCGTTTCTGGTGTTTGTTCCCCCTCCATCCCCTCCCTTACCTCAAACGGCTACACAGCTGACTCCGCACGTGAAAAAGCTGAATGCCTCAACTCTGTGTTTGCCTCTAAATCTTGTGTCCCAAACCCATCCCTCTCTGTACCCACCATACCCAGTCGTACCCTGCTGCTCCTGGACTCCGTGTCCTTTCCTCCTGACAAGGTGGAAAGGTTTCTGTCAACCCTCGACTCTGATTCTGCAACTGGACCCGACGGCATCAGCCCACGGGTCCTAAAATCCTGTTCTGCTGCTCTATCTCACCCTCTCTCTGTTCTCTTCACCCTCTCCTTTGCTCAAGGTCAACTGCCATCTGCTTGGAAATCAGCCAACATCACCGCTTTGCACAAAAAAGGTGCAAAAACAGATCCTAGCAACTACAGACCAATCAGCCTTCTCCCAATTATCAGCAAAGTCATGGAATCCATCATTGCTTCGGATATGAAATCTTTCCTCTTCTCCAATGGCTTGATCTCTGATCATCAATTTGGTTTCAGACCAGGTCACTCTACTCTGGACATGCTGCTTCTGCTGTCTCAACAATGGATGGAGGTCCTCAATGCCAAACAGGAAATTAGAGCTGTCTCCCTCGACATATCACGTGCCTTCGACACGGTCTGGCACCCCGCTCTGCTCACCAAACTCGCCTCCTTTGGTATCCATGGAAATCTCCACGCATGGCTGGCGGACTTCCTCTCTAGTCGTCGTCAACGTGTGGCCCTGAATAGGTTTCTCTCATCTCCTCTTCCTGTTCAGGCTGGAGTTCCCCAAGGCAGTGTTCTGGGCCCCGTGCTTTTTCTGGTCTTCATCAATGATCTCTCTGACTCTCTTGAAAATCCTCTGTATCTCTTTGCTGATGACTCCACTCTCTGCCGCTCCATTCCTCTTCCCTCAGATCGGCAGTCTGCAGCCTCCTCACTCTCTGAAGACTTGGACAAAATCACAGACTGGTCAAACAAGTGGACCATGTCTTTCAATCCTGACAAATCTCACACTCGTACTATGTCTCTCCTAAAAGATCGACTGGACAACCATCCCATCTACTTTCTCAACAATCCTCTCCAAGAAGTTCTGTCGCTCAAGCTTTTGGGTCTCACTATCTGCCATGATCTTTCTTGGGAAAACCACATTTCCAAGCTGGTCTCCAAAGCCAGTCGCCGACTGGGCATCCTCCGTCATGCGAAGTCCTTCCTCGGCAAAACCTGAGCTCCTCACCACATACAAGGCTTTCATCCGCAGCTCAATAGAACACTGTTCTCCCCTATGGGCCGGTGCTCCTGCCTCACACCTAGCTCGGCTTCACGCTGTTGAAACCAAAGCTTTCAGAATTATTGGAATCTCCTGCGATGAAGCTATCTCTGAGGGCCTTTCACTCACTCACCGCAGGCAGGTAGGTGGTCTTTCTGTCTTCTACCGACTCCTCTCCGGCCTTGCACCCCCAGCTCTCTCTGTGCTCTGTCCCCCAAATATTCCTACAGGTCGCACAAGATCTGCCAGCAACCCTCTGATGGTTAAACTGCCGAAATCTCGGCTCGCTGCTCACCTTCACTCTTTCATTCCTCTTTTCTCCCGCCTCTGGAACAAACTCCCTCACTCCCTTCAATCCCACTCCTCCCTCCAGGTCTTTAAAACAGCTGTTCACCACCATCTCTTATCTTCCCCCATCCAAAACCTTGATCTTTTCTACCCCCGCTAATTCACCCCAGATCCACCTTGTTTGAAATTCCAACTTCTTTCCTGGAAGTCCTGGCAGTATCCATATGTTTTATACCTCTCCCACCGCCCCCTTCCCATGCCCCCCCCCCAAAGCCCTCGCCCTCTCTCAGATCTCTCGATGTCTCCATGTCTCTCGGTCCCTGCTCTCAAATGTTGTGTTTGTGTCCTTCCCCCTCTCTCCCCATCTTGTCTACCGCTCCCGATGTTATATGTTTTATGTGTCGGTTTGTCTTTCTGTGTGATTAATGTTCGCTCTTTCACGAGCCTCGATCCTGTATACAAAAAAAAAAAAAAAAAAAAAAAGGTGTGCAGGTGGGTAGACCTGCTGGGAGAGCTGCACGACCCAGCCCGGAAATTGTGCGAAGGCACAGGGAGTTGAATCGGGGGAGTGAGACCCCAAATTGATAAGCACCACAGTTTGGTCAATGGGAATTTGGTTCTTAAAACCGCATAGAGTAAGATTGCCAATGGATTGGCAGGGAAAGACCCCGAGTAGTGTAAAGTGTATTAAAGTCATTTAGAGGATAGTTAGGATTAAGAATCTCCTCGCACCATCTACATCCACTCACCTGAGGTGACAAAACTCCGCACCATGCCATGTTTTTATTTATTTTTTTGTGCAAATGTTTTGGATTGTGAGATGCATCATGACGTGGGTGTGACATTGTGCTTTGTTGTTCCATCTCTCCCTCCTTATGAGGATTGATGATGGATTGGTGATGGCAAATTTTGGTTAGAGGGATTGTGGGGACGAATTTGGTATAGGGGAAATATGGGGAAGACGTGACGGTCGCGACGGATTTGTAATGTGTAAATTGTTGTAAATATGGGGTAAGGGCAAGGGTAATGTAGGTCACATGTGGGGGGGGGGGGGCGTACGGTAGGGACGGGCTTTCTCACTTCGCTCTCTGTACGCTCCTCGTCGTGCATTGCCTTGTTGATGTGTACCCTTGTGGCCTTACCCCTCGCTCACCTGTCTTCTTCCCCCCCCCCCCCCCCTTGTCTCCCACCCGAGGACTGTGCGCCACTGGGCGCCGAGGGGAGCGTGCGGGAGTCCGCCATTGTGTGCCCGAAACTCCCGCAACCAGCTGTCTGCATCGATGCACCACGTATGGACCACATGTCTGTGGCTGAGCACCACTCATGGACCCCACGGGGTGGGGCATGGCCCCTCTGCTGGAACCGGCCATGATGGCCCGAGACCTTGCTGGCGGACCTTGGTCACAGGGCACCTATGCCACACAGGTGAACCACCCCTAGTCGGCCCTGTGGGCCATAAATAAAAAATGGACACGTTTTGTGCAAGTTTATTTCCAGCAAATAGGCCGCCAGCAAAGAAGTTGACAACATCTGGAAGAGCATTAGCCAGCAGAGGGAGCCGAAGAGCAAGACCACCAGCAGGGTTTGGGTTTACTGTTTATTATGAACTGTGGTGACTGTGCACCGATTGGTGCCTGATGGTGTTTTGGTGCTTCATGGTGCGTCGATGCAGGGCAGGCTGTCTCCCCCGCCCCCAAAAGAACAATCACAGGTCCTGGGTTAGTTTTGTAAATACCAGTAGAGTAACTGTAAATAATGCTCCCCCATCGTTCATGTTGTAGTTTGAAGACAATTCCGCAATTCGGTTAGCTGTGGGCGTAAGTCTGTTAGGCAGGGTGCAATGCAGCAGCGGAACATATTTATTCGTGTTTTAAAACTGTCACACTCAGGGTCAGGTTAAATGTAGAGGGAACTACACCTACGTGCCACACTGAAGGTAAAAGTTTAATAGGCCCGGGACGTGCCTAAGAGGAGGAGGGTGCAGTGCTATGGATTTGAGAATTGTGTTTTGTTATTGTAATTGTAAAATATCACCCTCCTTCCTCCATTTGTTGTGTATAAAGGTCAAAGGTCGTTCCCGTTAGTTATTCCATATACCACACGTAGCCAATCATAGATTTCCTCCTTGTTCAGTAGTTATCTCCTTATTATGTGTATTAGATTAAGGCTGTGTCTTCCATTAATTAACACTCCATTGCACCGAAGTGGATTAAGGTAGATTCCCAGCACATCCCCCCTTTCGTCAATTGCCAACTGCACTGAGCGGTTTGCTGCATTCTGCCGCTGCTGGGGGGTTGTGGTTGTTTTCGCTGCAAGACTCCATTAGCCACGAGGTCATCTCGGAGCCGAAGGTGGGAGGAGTCGGCCCAGCGCCGGGAACAAGGCGTGGCCTTGCCAACGCCTCCTCTAAGGGCGGGATCGGTGAGCCCTCGCGACCAATCAGGGCCGAGGCGAGCCCACCGATGGGCGTGTCCTGGAGGCCGGCGGCTTGATCGCCGGAGGCGATATAAAAACGCACGCGGAAGCCTTTGGAACAAGTTGCGTCAGAGAAACGGAGAAGGGAGTTCAAGAGTCGAGAGAAACGAGAGAGGAGTTCAAAAGGAGTTCAAGAGAGAGAGAACCCGTCACGCCAAACCCTCCCCCCCCCCCCCCCCCCAGCAGCTTTGACTCCACCAAGCAGCGTTGGCTCCACCAGGCAGCTTTAACTCGACCGGCGGTGCTCGTCCCGCGGCAGCTCGCACGACCGCAGCTTGGACGTTGACGGCGGTGCCGACCGTGGCCGCGGAGGAACGGAGCTGCCGCTCCTGGCCCGACCAGTACACAGTTCCCGTGGACCTCCCTCTCCCTCCAGCCATCCACCTCCTGCATTCGTTTCTGCCATCATTCCCCATGTAAGTGTGCTCGTTGTCTGTCTTTGTCTTGTCCTTGGGGTATAAGTTAAGCCTGTTTAGTTAAGCTAGAGTTTCACTGTGTCTCCTGGCTCCTTTCTGTCTTAATTTAATTATCCTTCCTTCTTCCTTGGTTTCTTTAATTGTGTAAATAGTAGTAATAAATAATATTCGTATTTTCACCCTTTTGTCTTCTTCTTCTTCACTTCCTTCGTCTTTGTCTTTTCCAAATTGAATACCTGTGGCACGATTTGGCCAACGTTCAGGAATCGAGTCTAGTCATTGTTAATAGTTCGTGCCGCGGTTGCTAAAACCGCTCGGCAATTAACATCTGTCCGCGGTACGAACGGGGCTGTGCCACCGGCCTTTCCGGAGGTCGCTGTACAGCGTCAGGGACTACGTCGGTCAGTCATAAACGAGGGGACTAATCCCCCCTCGATAAGGGGAACAGAGGCCGACGTTGGGTTCCGTAACAATATATATATATATATATATACTAGCAGAAGTACCCGGCATTGCCGGGCGGGGGAGCGGAGGGGGAAGGGGAGGGGAGGGGAACGGGGGGAGAGCGAGCCTCTTGGTAAAGCGAGCGATTTTTTTTTTCATAGCGTCATAGCGTCATAGCGTTCATAGCGTTTCATAGCGTCATAGCGATTTTTTTTTTCATAGCGTCATAGCGTCATAGCGTTCATAGCGTCATAGCGTTCATATCGTTCATAGCGTCATAGCGTTCATTACGTCATAGCGATTTTTTTTTTCATAGCGTCATAGCATCATAGCATTCATAGCGATTTTTTTTTTCATAGCGTCATAGCGTCATATCGTTCATAGCGTCATAGCGTTCATAGCGTCATCACGTGATCGCTCTGAGCGAATCAGCGCCCACCTGCTCTGATTCCGTTGATTCCGTGCGCTGAAATGCGCTGAGGTAAATATGAATAAAAAATATGGATCGTCAAATATTTTGAGCTCGCACTCGGTTTCACACTCGCGCTCCGATGTGCTCTCTCGCACTCACGCCACTACCAACTCACTCTCTGTGTCACACTCCGTACACCCCGACGTGCATTCTCGCTCGCACTCGGTTTCACACTCGCGCTCCGATGTGCTCTCCCGCACTCGCGCCACTACCAACTCACTCTCTGTGTCACACTCCGTACACCCC
>NW_027618329.1:0-76747 GCF_964187855.1 Myxine glutinosa
CCAACACAAGTGCGAAAAGTGGTTTTTCAACACTAACACAAGTGCGAAAAGTGGTTTTTCAACACTATCACAAGTGCAAAAAGTGTTTTTTCCACACTAATACAAGTGCAAAAGTGGTTTCCTGCACCCAACACAAGTGCGAAAAGTGGTTTTTCAACAGTAACACAAGTGCGAAAAGTGGTTTTTCAACACGAACACCAGTGCGAAAAGTGGTTTTTCAACACTAACACAAGTGCGAAAAGTGGTTTTTCCACACTAATACAAGTGCAAAAGTGGTTCCTGCACCAACACAAGTGCGAAAAGTGGTTTTTCACACTAACACAAGTGCGAAAAGTGGTTTTTCAACACTAACACAAGTGCGAAAAGTGATTTTTCCACACTAATACAAGTGCAAAAGTGGTTTCCTGCACCAACACAAGTGCGAAAAGTGTTTTTTCAACACTAACACAAGTGCGAAAAGTGGTTTTTCCACACTAATACAAGTGCAAAAGTGGTTTCCTGCACCAACACAAGTGCGAAAAGTGGTTTTTCAACACTAACACAAGTGCGAAAAGTGGTTTTTCAACACTATCACAAGTGCAAAAAGTGTTTTTTCCACACTAATACAAGTGCAAAAGTGGTTTCCTGCACCAACACAAGTGCGAAAAGTGGTTTTTCAACAGTAACACAAGTGCGAAAAGTGGTTTTTCAACACGAACACAAGTGCGAAAAGTGGTTTTTCAACACTAACACAAGTGTGAAAAGTGGTTTTTCCACACTAATACAAGTGCAAAAGTGGTTTCCTACACCAACACAAGTGCGAAAAGTGGTTTTTCAACACTAACACAAGTGCGAAAAGTGGTTTTTCAACACTAACACAAGTGCGAAAAGTGGTTTTTCAACACTAACACATGTGCGAAAAGTGGTTTTTCAACACTAACACAAGTGCGAAAAGTGTTTTTTCCACACTAATACAAGTGCAAAAGTGGTTTCCTGCACCAACACAAGTGCGAAAAGTGGTTTTCAACACTAACACAAGTGCGAAAAGTGGTTTTTCAACACTAACACAAGTGCGAAAAGTGGTTTTTCAACACTAACACAAGTGCGAAAAGTGGCTTTTCCACACTAATACAAGTGCAAAAGTGGTTTCCTGCACCAACACAAGTGCGAAAAGTGGTTTTCAACACTAACACAAGTGCGAAAAGTGGTTTTTCAACACTAACACAAGTGCGAAAAGTGGTTTTTCAACACTAACATAAGTGCGAAAAGTGGTTTTTCCACACTAATACAAGTGCAAAAGTGGTTTCCTGCACCAACGCAAGTGCGAAAAGTGGTTTTCAACACTAACACAAGTGCGAAAAGTGGTTTTTCAACACTAACACAAGTGCGAAAAGTGGTTTTTCAACACTAACACAAGTGCGAAAAGTGGTTTTTCCACACTAATACAAGTGCAAAAGTGGTTTCCTGCACCAACACAAGTGCGAAAAGTGGTTTTTCAACAGTAACACAAGTGCGAAAAGTGGTTTTTCAACACGAACACAAGTGCGAAAAGTGGTTTTTCAACACTAACACAAGTGCAAAAAGTGGTTTTTCAACACTAACACAAGTGCAAAAAGAGGTTTTTCAACACTAACACAAGTGCAAAAAGTGGTTTTTCAACACTAACACAAGTACGAAAAGTGGTTTTTCCACACTAATACAAGTGCAAAAGTGGTTTCCTGCACCAACACAAGTGCGAAAAGTGGTTTTTCAACACTAACACAAGTGCGAAAAGTGGTTTTTCAACACTATCACAAGTGCAAAAAGTGTTTTTTCCACACTAATACAAGTGCAAAAGTGGTTTCCTGCACCAACACAAGTGCGAAAAGTGGTTTTTCAACAGTAACACAAGTGCGAAAAGTGGTTTTTCAACACGAACACCAGTGCGAAAAGTGGTTTTTCAACACTAACACAAGTGCGAAAAGTGGTTTTTCAACACTAATACAAGTGCAAAAGTGGTTTCCTGCACCAACACAAGTGCGAAAAGTGGTTTTTCAACACTAACACAAGTGCGAAAAGTGGTTTTTCAACACTAACACAAGTGCGAAAAGTGATTTTTCCACACTAATAATAGTGCAAAAGTGGTTTCCTGCACCAACACAAGTGCGAAAAGTGTTTTTTCAACACTAACACAAGTGCGAAAAGTGGTTTTTCCACACTAATACAAGTGCAAATGTGGTTTCCTGCACCAACACAAGTGCGAAAAGTGGTTTTTCAACACTAACACAAGTGCGAAAAGTGGTTTTTCAACACTATCACAAGTGCAAAAAGTGTTTTTTCCACACTAATACAAGTGCAAAAGTGGTTTCCTGCACCAACACAAGTGCGAAAAGTGGTTTTTCAACAGTAACACAAGTGCGAAAAGTGGTTTTTCAACACGAACACAAGTGCGAAAAGTGGTTTTTCAACACTAACACAAGTGTGAAAAGTGGTTTTTCCACACTAATACAAGTGCAAAAGTGGTTTCCTGCACCAACACAAGTGCGAAAAGTGGTTTTTCAACACTAACACAAGTGCGAAAAGTGGTTTTTCAACACTAACACAAGTGCGAAAAGTGGTTTTTCAACACTAACACATGTGCGAAAAGTGGTTTTTCAACACTAACACAAGTGCGAAAAGTGTTTTTTCCACACTAATACAAGTGCAAAAGTGGTTTCCTGCACCAACACAAGTGCGAAAAGTGGTTTTCAACACTAACACAAGTGCGAAAAGTGGTTTTTCAACACTAACACAAGTGCGAAAAGTGGTTTTTCAACACTAACACAAGTGCGAAAAGTGGTTTTTCCACACTAATACAAGTGCAAAAGTGGTTTCCTGCACCAACACAAGTGCGAAAAGTGGTTTTCAACACTAACACAAGTGCGAAAAGTGGTTTTTCAACACTAACACAAGTGCGAAAAGTGGTTTTTCAACACTAACACAAGTGCGAAAAGTGGTTTTTACACACTAATACAAGTGCAAAAGTGGTTTCCTGCACCAACGCAAGTGCGAAAAGTGGTTTTCAACACTAACACAAGTGCGAAAAGTGGTTTTTCAACACTAACACAAGTGCGAAAAGTGGTTTTTCAACACTAACACAAGTGCGAAAAGTGGTTTTTCCACACTAATACAAGTGCAAAAGTGGTTTCCTGCACCAACACAAGTGCGAAAAGTGGTTTTTCAACAGTAACACAAGTGCGAAAAGTGGTTTTTCAACACGAACACAAGTGCGAAAAGTGGTTTTTCAACACTAACACAAGTGCAAAAAGTGGTTTTTCCACACTAATACAAGTGCAAAAGTGGTTTCCTGCACCAACACAAGTGCGAAAAGTGGTTTTTCAAAACTAACACAAGTGCGAAAAGTGGTTTTTCAACACTAACACAAGTGCGAAAAGTGATTTTTCCACACTAATACAAGTGCAAAAGTGGTTTCCTGCACCAACACAAGTGCGAAAAGTGTTTTTTCAACACTAACACAAGTGCGAAAAGTGGTTTTTCCACACTAATACAAGTGCAAAAGTGGTTTCCTGCACCAACACAAGTGCGAAAAGTGTTTTTTCAACACTAACACAAGTGCGAAAAGTGGTTTTTCCACACTAATACAAGTGCAAAAGTGGTTTCCTGCACCAACACAAGTGCGAAAAGTGGTTTTTCAACACTAACACAAGTGCGAAAAGTGGTTTTTCAACACTATCACAAGTGCAAAAAGTGTTTTTTCCACACTAATACAAGTGCAAAAGTGGTTTCCTGCACCAACACAAGTGCGAAAAGTGGTTTTTCAACAGTAACACAAGTGCGAAAAGTGGTTTTTCAACACGAACACAAGTGCGAAAAGTGGTTTTTCAACACTAACACAAGTGTGAAAAGTGGTTTTTCCACACTAATACAAGTGCAAAAGTGGTTTCCTGCACCAACACAAGTGCGAAAAGTGGTTTTTCAACACTAACACAAGTGCGAAAAGTGGTTTTTCAACACTAACACAAGTGCGAAAAGTGGTTTTTCAACACTAACACATGTGCGAAAAGTGGTTTTTCAACACTAACACAAGTGCGAAAAGTGTTTTTTCCACACTAATACAAGTGCAAAAGTGGTTTCCTGCACCAACACAAGTGCGAAAAGTGGTTTTCAACACTAACACAAGTGCGAAAAGTGGTTTTTCAACACTAACACAAGTGCGAAAAGTGGTTTTTCAACAATAACACAAGTGCGAAAAGTGGTTTTTCAACACTAACACAAGTGCGAAAAGTGGTTTTTCCACACTAATACAAGTGCAAAAGTGGTTTCCTGCACCAACACAAGTGCGAAAAGTGGTTTTTCAACACAAACACAAGTGCGAAAAGTGGTTTTTCAACACTAACACAAGTGCGAAAAGTGGTTTTTCAACACTAACACAAGTGGGAAAAGTGTTTTTTCCACACTAATACAAGTGCAAAAGTGGTTTCCTGCACCAACACAAGTGCGAAAAGTGGTTTTTCAACACTAACACAAGTGCGAAAAGTGGTTTTTCAACACTAACACAAGTGCGAAAAGTGTTTTTTCCACACTAATACAAGTGCAAAAGTGGTTTCCTGCACCAACACAAGTGCGAAAAGTGGTTTTTCAACACTAACACAAGTGCGAAATGTGGTTTTTCAACACTAACACAAGTGCGAAAAGTGGTTTTTCAACACTAACACAAGTGCGAAAAATGTTTTTTCCACACTAATACAAGTGCAAAAGTGGTTTCCTGCACCTACACAAGTGAGAAAAGTGGTTTTTCAACACTAACACAAGTGCAAAAAGAGGTTTTTCAACACTAACACAAGTGCAAAAAGTGGTTTTTCAACACTAACACAAGTGCGAAAAGTGGTTTTTCCACACTAATACAAGTGCAAAAGTGGTTTCCTGCACCAACACAAGTGCGAAAAGTGGTTTTTCAACACTAACACAAGTGCGAAAAGTGGTTTTTCAACACTATCACAAGTGCAAAAAGTGTTTTTTCCACACTAATACAAGTGCAAAAGTGGTTTCCTGCACCAACACAAGTGCGAAAAGTGGTTTTTCAACACTAACACAAGTGCGAAAAGTGGTTTTTCAACACTAACACAAGTGCGAAAAGTGGTTTTTCAACACTAACACAAGTGCGAAAAGTGGTTTTTCCACACTAATACAAGTGCAAAAGTGGTTTCCTGCACCAACACAAGTGCAAAAAGTGGTTTTTCAACACTAACACAAGTGCGAAAAGTGGTTTTTCAACACTAACACAAGTGCGAAAAGTGGTTTTTCAACACTAACACAAGTGCGAAAAGTGTTTTTTCCACACTAATACAAGTGCAAAAGTGGTTTCCTGCACCAACACAAGTGCGAAAAGTGGTTTTTCAACACTAACACAAGTGCGAAAAGTGGTTTTTCAACACTAACACAAGTGCGAAAAGTGGTTTTTCAACACTAACACAAGTGCGAAAAGTGGTTTTTCAACACTAACACAAGTGCGAAAATTGCTTTTCAACACTAACACAAGTGCGAAAAGTGTTTTTTCCACACTAATACAAGTGCAAAAGTGCTTTCCTGCACCAAAACAAGTGCGAAAAGTGGTTTTTCAACACAAACACAAGTGCGAAAAGTGGTTTTTCAACACTAACACAAGTGCGAAAAGTGTTTTTTCCACACTAATACAAGTGCAAAAGTGGTTTCCTGCACCAACACAAGTGTGAAAAGTGGTTTTTCAACACTAACACAAGTGCGAAAAGTGGTTTTTCAACACTAACACAAGTGCGAAAAGTGGTTTTTCAACACTAACACAAGTGCGAAAAGTGGTGTTTCCACACTAATACAAGTGCAAAAGTGGTTTCCTGCACCAACACAAGTGCGAAAAGTGGTTTTTCAACACTAACACAAGTGCGAAAAGTGGTTTTTCAACACTACACAAGTGCGAAAAGTGTTTTTTCCACACTAATACAAGTGCAAAAGTGGTTTCCTGCACCAACACAAGTGCGAAATGTGGTTTTTCAACACTAACACAAGTGCGAAAAGTGGTTTTTCAACACTAACACAAGTGCGAAAAGTGGTTTTTCAACACTAACACAAGTGCGAAAAGTGGATTTTCAACACTAACACAAGTGCGAAAAGTGGTTTTTCAACACTAACACAAGTGCGAAAAGTGTTTTTTCCACACTAATACAAGTGCAAAAGTGGTTTCCTACACCAACACAAGTGCGAAAAGTGGTTTTTCAACACTAACACAAGTGCGAAAAGTGGTTTTTCAACAGTAACACAAGTGCGAAAAGTGGTTTTTCCACACTAATACAAGTGCAAAAGTGGTTTCCTGCACCAACACAAGTGCGAAAAGTGGTTTTTCAACACTAACACAAGTGCGAAAAGTGGTTTTTCAACACTAACACAAGTGCGAAAAGTGGTTTTTCAACACTAACACAAGTGCGAAAAGTGTTTTTTCCACACTAATACAAGTGCAAAAGTGGTTTCCTGCACCAACACAAGTGCGAAAAGTGGGTTTTCAACACTAACACAAGTGCAAAAAGAGGTTTTTCAACACTAACACAAGTGCAAAAAGTGGTTTTTCAACACTAACACAAGTACGAAAAGTGGTTTTTCCACACTAATACAAGTGCAAAAGTGGTTTCCTGCACCAACACAAGTGCGAAAAGTGGTTTTTCAACACTAACACAAGTGCGAAAAGTGGTTTTTCAACACTATCACAAGTGCAAAAAGTGTTTTTTCCACACTAATACAAGTGCAAAAGTGGTTTCCTGCACCAACACAAGTGCGAAAAGTGGTTTTTCAACAGTAACACAAGTGCGAAAAGTGGTTTTTCAACACGAACACCAGTGCGAAAAGTGGTTTTTCAACACTAACACAAGTGCGAAAAGTGGTTTTTCCACACTAATACAAGTGCAAAAGTGGTTTCCTGCACCAACACAAGTGCGAAAAGTGGTTTTTCAACACTAACACAAGTGCGAAAAGTGGTTTTTCAACACTAACACAAGTGCGAAAAGTGATTTTTCCACACTAATACAAGTGCAAAAGTGGTTTCCTGCACCAACACAAGTGCGAAAAGTGTTTTTTCAACACTAACACAAGTGCGAAAAGTGGTTTTTCCACACTAATACAAGTGCAAAAGTGGTTTCCTGCACCAACACAAGTGCGAAAAGTGGTTTTTCAACACTAACACAAGTGCGAAAAGTGGTTTTTCAACACTATCACAAGTGCAAAAAGTGTTTTTTCCACACTAATACAAGTGCAAAAGTGGTTTCCTGCACCAACACAAGTGCGAAAAGTGGTTTTTCAACAGTAACACAAGTGCGAAAAGTGGTTTTTCAACACGAACACAAGTGCGAAAAGTGGTTTTTCAACACTAACACAAGTGTGAAAAGTGGTTTTTCCACACTAATACAAGTGCAAAAGTGGTTTCCTGCACCAACACAAGTGCGAAAAGTGGTTTTTCAACACTAACACAAGTGCGAAAAGTGGTTTTTCAACACTAACACAAGTGCGAAAAGTGGTTTTTCAACACTAACACATGTGCGAAAAGTGGTTTTTCAACACTAACACAAGTGCGAAAAGTGTTTTTTCCACACTAATACAAGTGCAAAAGTGGTTTCCTGCACCAACACAAGTGCGAAAAGTGGTTTTCAACACTAACACAAGTGCGAAAAGTGGTTTTTCAACACTAACACAAGTGCGAAAAGTGGTTTTCAACACTAACACAAGTGCGAAAAGTGGCTTTTCCACACTAATACAAGTGCAAAAGTGGTTTCCTGCACCAACACAAGTGCGAAAAGTGGTTTTCAACACTAACACAAGTGCGAAAAGTGGTTTTTCAACACTAACACAAGTGCGAAAAGTGGTTTTTCAACACTAACACAAGTGCGAAAAGTGGTTTTTCCACACTAATACAAGTGCAAAAGTGGTTTCCTGCACCAACGCAAGTGCGAAAAGTGGTTTTCAACACTAACACAAGTGCGAAAAGTGGTTTTTCTACACTAACACAAGTGCGAAAAGTGGTTTTTCAACACTAACACAAGTGCGAAAAGTGGTTTTCCACACTAATACAAGTGCAAAAGTGGTTTCCTGCACCAACACAAGTGCGAAAAGTGGTTTTTCAACAGTAACACAAGTGCGAAAAGTGGTTTTTCAACACGAACACAAGTGCGAAAAGTGGTTTTTCAACACTAACACAAGTGCAAAAAGTGGTTTTTCCACACTAATACAAGTGCAAAAGTGGTTTCCTGCACCAACACAAGTGCGAAAAGTGGTTTTTCAAAACTAACACAAGTGCGAAAAGTGGTTTTTCAACACTAACACAAGTGCGAAAAGTGATTTTTCCACACTAATACAAGTGCAAAAGTGGTTTCCTGCACCAACACAAATGCGAAAAGTGTTTTTTCAACACTTACACAAGTGCGAAAAGTGGTTTTTCCACACTAATACAAGTGCAAAAGTGGTTTCCTGCACCAACACAAGTGCGAAAAGTGTTTTTTCAACACTAACACAAGTGCGAAAAGTGGTTTTTCCACACTAATACAAGTGCAAAAGTGGTTTCCTGCACCAACACAAGTGCGAAAAGTGGTTTTTCAACACTAACACAAGTGCGAAAAGTGGTTTTTCAACACTATCACAAGTGCAAAAAGTGTTTTTTCCACACTAATACAAGTGCAAAAGTGGTTTCCTGCACCAACACAAGTGCGAAAAGTGGTTTTTCAACAGTAACACAAGTGCGAAAAGTGGTTTTTCAACACGAACACAAGTGCGAAAAGTGGTTTTTCAACACTAACACAAGTGTGAAAAGTGGTTTTTCCACACTAATACAAGTGCAAAAGTGGTTTCCTGCACCAACACAAGTGCGAAAAGTGGTTTTTCAACACTAACACAAGTGCGAAAAGTGGTTTTTCAACACTAACACAAGTGCGAAAAGTGGTTTTTCAACACTAACACATGTGCGAAAAGTGGTTTTTCAACACTAACACAAGTGCGAAAAGTGTTTTTCCACACTAATACAAGTGCAAAAGTGGTTTCCTGCACCAACACAAGTGCGAAAAGTGGTTTTCAACACTAACACAAGTGCGAAAAGTGGTTTTTCAACACTAACACAAGTGCGAAAAGTGGTTTTTCAACAATAACACAAGTGCGAAAAGTGGTTTTTCAACACTAACACAAGTGCGAAAAGTGGTTTTTCCACACTAATACAAGTGCAAAAGTGGTTTCCTGCACCAACACAAGTGCAAAAAGTGGTTTTTCAACACAAACACAAGTGCGAAAAGTGGTTTTTCAACACTAACACAAGTGCGAAAAGTGGTTTTTCAACACTAACACAAGTGCGAAAAGTGTTTTTTCCACACTAATACAAGTGCAAAAGTGGTTTCCTGCACCAACACAAGTGCGAAAAGTGGTTTTTCAACACTAACACAAGTGCGAAAAGTGGTTTTTCAACACTAACACAAGTGCGAAAAGTGTTTTTTCCACACTAATACAAGTGCAAAAGTGGTTTCCTGCACCAACACAAGTGCGAAAAGTGGTTTTTCAACACTAACACAAGTGCGAAATGTGGTTTTTCAACACTAACACAAGTGCGAAAAGTGGTTTTTCAACACTAACACAAGTGCGAAAAATGTTTTTTCCACACTAATACAAGTGCAAAAGTGGTTTCCTGCACCTACACAAGTGCGAAAAGTGGTTTTTCAACACTAACACAAGTGTGAAAAGTGGTTTTTCCACACTAATACAAGTGCAAAAGTGGTTTCCTGCACCAACACAAGTGCGAAAAGTGGTTTTTCAACACTAACACAAGTGCGAAAAGTGGTTTTTCAACACTAACACAAGTGCAAAAAGTGGTTTTTCAACACTAACACATGTGCGAAAAGTGGTTTTTCAACAATAACACAAGTGCGAAAAGTGTTTTTTCCACACTAATACAAGTGCAAAAGTGGTTTCCTGCACCAACACAAGTGCGAAAAGTGGTTTTCAACACTAACACAAGTGCGAAAAGTGGTTTTTCAACACTAACACAAGTGCGAAAAGTGGTTTTTCAACACTAACACAAGTGCGAAAAGTGGCTTTTCCACACTAATACAAGTGCAAAAGTGGTTTCCTGCACCAACACAAGTGCGAAAAGTGGTTTTCAACACTAACACAAGTGCGAAAAGTGGTTTTTCAACACTAACACAAGTGCGAAAAGTGGTTTTTCAACACTAACACAAGTGCGAAAAGTGGTTTTTCCACACTAATACAAGTGCAAAAGTGGTTTCCTGCACCAACGCAAGTGCGAAAAGTGGTTTTCAACACTAACACAAGTGCGAAAAGTGGTTTTTCAACACTAACACAAGTGCGAAAAGTGGTTTTTCAACACTAACACAAGTGCGAAAAGTGGTTTTTCCACACTAATACAAGTGCAAAAGTGGTTTCCTGCACCAACACAAGTGCGAAAAGTGGTTTTTCAACAGTAACACAAGTGCGAAAAGTGTTTTTCAACACGAACACAAGTGCGAAAAGTGGTTTTTCAACACTAACACAAGTGCAAAAAGTGGTTTTTCCACACTAATACAAGTGCAAAAGTGGTTTCCTGCACCAACACAAGTGCGAAAAGTGGTTTTTCAAAACTAACACAAGTGCGAAAAGTGGTTTTTCAACACTAACACAAGTGCGAAAAGTGATTTTTCCACACTAATACAAGTGCAAAAGTGGTTCCCTGCACCAACACAAGTGCGAAAAGTGTTTTTTCAACACTTACACAAGTGCGAAAAGTGGTTTTTCCACACTAATACAAGTGCAAAAGTGGTTTCCTGCACCAACACAAGTGCGAAAAGTGTTTTTTCAACACTAACACAAGTGCGAAAAGTGGTTTTTCCACACTAATACAAGTGCAAAAGTGGTTTCCTGCACCAACACAAGTGCGAAAAGTGGTTTTTCAACACTAACACAAGTGCGAAAAGTGGTTTTTCAACACTATCACAAGTGCAAAAAGTGTTTTTTCCACACTAATACAAGTGCAAAAGTGGTTTCCTGCACCAACACAAGTGCGAAAAGTGGTTTTTCAACAGTAACACAAGTGCGAAAAGTGGTTTTTCAACACGAACACAAGTGCGAAAAGTGGTTTTTCAACACTAACACAAGTGTGAAAAGTGGTTTTTCCACACTAATACAAGTGCAAAAGTGGTTTCCTGCACCAACACAAGTGCGAAAAGTGGTTTTTCAACACTAACACAAGTGCGAAAAGTGGTTTTTCAACACTAAAACAAGTGCGAAAAGTGGTTTTTCAACACTAACACATGTGCGAAAAGTGGTTTTTCAACACTAACACAAGTGCGAAAAGTGTTTTTTCCACACTAATACAAGTGCAAAAGTGGTTTCCTGCACCAACACAAGTGCGAAAAGTGGTTTTCAACACTAACACAAGTGCGAAAAGTGGTTTTTCAACACTAACACAAGTGCGAAAAGTGGTTTTTCAACAATAACACAAGTGCGAAAAGTGGTTTTTCAACACTAACACAAGTGCGAAAAGTGGTTTTTCCACACTAATACAAGTGCAAAAGTGGTTTCCTGCACCAACACAAGTGCGAAAAGTGGTTTTTCAACACAAACACAAGTGCGAAAAGTGGTTTTTCAACACTAACACAAGTGCGAAAAGTGGTTTTTCAACACTAACACAAGTGCAAAAAGTGTTTTTTCCACACTAATACAAGTGCAAAAGTGGTTTCCTGCACCAACACAAGTGCGAAAAGTGGTTTTTCAACACTAACACAAGTGCGAAAAGTGGTTTTTCAACACTAACACAAGTGCGAAAAGTGTTTTTTCCACACTAATACAAGTGCAAAAGTGGTTTCCTGCACCAACACAAGTGCGAAAAGTGGTTTTTCAACACTAACACAAGTGCGAAATGTGGTTTTTCAACACTAACACAAGTGCGAAAAGTGGTTTTTCAACACTAACACAAGTGCGAAAAATGTTTTTTCCACACTAATACAAGTGCAAAAGTGGTTTCCTGCACCTACACAAGTGAGAAAAGTGGTTTTTCAACACTAACACAAGTGCGAAAAGTGGTTTCCTGCACCAACACAAGTGCGAAAAGTGTTTTTTCCACACTAATACAAGTGCAAAAGTGGTTTCCTGCACCAACACAAGTGCGAAAAGTGGTTTTTCAACACTAACACAAGTGCGAAAAGTGGTTTTTCAACACTAACACAAGTGCGAAAAGTGGTTTTTCAACACTAACACAAGTGCGTAAAGTGGTTTTTCCACACTAATACAAGTGCAAAAGTGGTTTCCTGCACCAACACAAGTGCGAAAAGTGGTTTTTCAACACTAACACAAGTGCGAAAAGTGTTTTTTCAACACTAACACAAGTGCGAAAAGTGGTTTTTCAACACGATCACAAGTGCAAAAAGTGTTTTTTCCACACTAATACAAGTGCAAAAGTGGTTTCCTGCACCAACACAAGTGCGAAAAGTGGTTTTTCAACACTAACACAAGTGCGAAAAGTGGTTTTTCAACACTAACACAAGTGCGAAAAGTGGTTTTTCAACACTAACACATGTGCGAAAAGTGGTTTTTTCCACACTAATACAAGTGCAAAAGTGGTTTCCTGCACCAACACAAGTGCGAAAAGTGGTTTTTCAACACGAACACAAGTGCGAAAAGTGGTTTTTCAACACTAACACAAGTGTGAAAAGTGGTTTTTCAACACTAACACAAGTGCGAAAAGTGGTTTTTCAACACTAACACAAGTGCGAAAAGTGCTTTTCAACACTAACACAAGTGCGAAAAGTGTTTTTTCCACACTAATACAAGTGCAAAAGTGGTTTCCTGCACCAAAACAAGTGCGAAAAGTGTTTTTTCCACACTAATACAAGTGCAAAAGTGGTTTCCTGCACCAAAACAAGTGCGAAAAGTGGTTTTTCAACACAAACACAAGTGCGAAAAGTGGTTTTTCAACACTAACACAAGTGCGAAAAGTGTTTTTTCCACACTAATACAAGTGCAAAAGTGGTTTCCTGCACCAACACAAGTGCGAAAAGTGGTTTTTCAACACTAACACAAGTGCGAAAAGTGGTTTTTCAACACTAACACAAGTGCGAAAAGTGGTTTTTCAACACTAACACAAGTGCGAAAAGTGGTGTTTCCACACTAATACAAGTGCAAAAGTGGTTTCCTGCACCAACACAAGTGCGAAAAGTGGTTTTTCAACACTAACACAAGTGCGAAAAGTGGTTTTTCAACACTACACAAGTGCGAAAAGTGTTTTTTCCACACTAATACAAGTGCAAAAGTGGTTTCCTGCACCAACACAAGTGCGAAATGTGGTTTTTCAACACTAACACAAGTGCGAAAAGTGGTTTTTGCCACACTAATACAAGTGCAAAAGTGGTTTCCTGCACCAACACAAGTGCGAAAAGTGGTTTTTCAACACTAACACAAGTGTGAAAAGTGGTTTTTCAACACTAACACAAGTGCGAAAAGTGGTTTTTCAACACTAACACAAGTGCGAAAAGTGTTTTTTCCACACTAATACAAGTGCAAAAGTGGTTTCCTGCACCAACACAAGTGCGAAAAGTGGTTTTTCAACACTAACACAAGTGCGAAAAGTGGTTTTTCAACACAAACACAAGTGCGAAAAGTGGTTTTTCAACACTAACACAAGTGCGAAAAGTGGTTTTTCCACACTAATACAGGTGCAAAAGTGGTTTCCTGCACCAACACAAGTGCAAAAGTGGTTTTTCAACACTAACACAAGTGCGAAAAGTGGTTTTTCAACACGATCACAAGTGCAAAAAGTGTTTTTTCCACACTAATACAAGTGCAAAAGTGGTTTCCTGCACCAACACAAGTGCAAAAGTGGTTTTTCAACACTAACACAAGTGCGAAAAGTGGTTTTTCAACACGATCACAAGTGCAAAAAGTGTTTTTTCCACACTAATACAAGTGCAAAAGTGGTTTCCTGCACCAACACAAGTGCGAAAAGTGGTTTTTCAACACTAACACAAGTGCGAAAAGTGGTTTTTCAACACTAACACAAGTGCGAAAAGTGTTTTTTCCACACTAATACAAGTGCAAAAGTGGTTTCCTGCACCAACACAAGTGCGAAAAGTGGTTTTTCAACACTAACACAAGTGCGAAATGTGGTTTTTCAACACTAACACAAGTGCGAAAAGTGGTTTTTCAACACTAACACAAGTGCGAAAAATGTTTTTTCCACACTAATACAAGTGCAAAAGTGGTTTCCTGCACCTACACAAGTGAGAAAAGTGGTTTTTCAACACTAACACAAGTGCGAAAAGTGGTTTCCTGCACCAACACAAGTGCGAAAAGTGTTTTTTCCACACTAATACAAGTGCAAAAGTGGTTTCCTGCACCAACACAAGTGCAAAAGTGGTTTTTCAACACTAACACAAGTGCGAAAAGTGGTTTTTCAACACGATCACAAGTGCAAAAAGTGTTTTTTCCACACTAATACAAGTGCAAAAGTGGTTTCCTGCACCAACACAAGTGCGAAAAGTGGTTTTTCAACACCAACACAAGTGCGAAAAGTGGTTTTTCAACACTAACACAAGTGCGAAAAGTGGTTTTTCAACACTAACACAAGTGCGAAAAGTGGTTTTTTCACACTAATACAAGTGCAAAAGTGGTTTCCTGCACCAACACAAGTGCGAAAAGTGGTTTTTCAACACTAACACAAGTGCGAAAAGTGGTTTTTCAACACTAACACAAGTGCGAAAAGTGGTTTTTCAACAATAACACAAGTGCGAAAAGTGTTTTTTCCACACTAATACAAGTGCAAAAGTGGTTTCCTGCACCAACACAAGTGCGAAAAGTGGTTTTTCAACACTAACACAAGTGCGAAAAGTGGTTTTTCAACACTTACACAAGTGCGAAAAGTGGTTTTTCCACACTAATACAAGTGCAAAAGTGGTTTCCTGCACCAACACAAGTGCGAAAAGTGGTTTTTCAACACTAACACAAGTGCAAAAAGTGGTTTTCAACACTAACACAAGTGCGAAAAGTGGTTTTTGCCACACTAATACAAGTGCAAAAGTGGTTTCCTGCACCAACACAAGTGCGAAAAGTGGTTTTTCAACACTAACACAAGTGCGAAAAGTGTTTTTTCCACACTAATACAAGTGCAAAAGTGGTTTCCTGCACCAACACAAGTGCGAAAAGTGGTTTTTCAACACTAACACAAGTGCGAAATGTGGTTTTTCAACACTAACACAAGTGCGAAAAGTGGTTTTTCAACACTAACACAAGTGCGAAAAATGTTTTTTCCACACTAATACAAGTGCAAAAGTGGTTTCCTGCACCTACACAAGTGCGAAAAGTGGTTTTTCAACACTAACACAAGTGTGAAAAGTGGTTTTTCCACACTAATACAAGTGCAAAAGTGGTTTCCTGCACCAACACAAGTGCGAAAAGTGGTTTTTCAACACTAACACAAGTGCGAAAAGTGGTTTTTCAACACTAACACAAGTGCAAAAAGTGGTTTTTCAACACTAACACATGTGCGAAAAGTGGTTTTTCAACAATAACACAAGTGCGAAAAGTGTTTTTTCCACACTAATACAAGTGCAAAAGTGGTTTCCTGCACCAACACAAGTGCGAAAAGTGGTTTTCAACACTAACACAAGTGCGAAAAGTGGTTTTTCAACACTAACACAAGTGCGAAAAGTGGTTTTTCAACACTAACACAAGTGCGAAAAGTGGCTTTTCCACACTAATACAAGTGCAAAAGTGGTTTCCTGCACCAACACAAGTGCGAAAAGTGGTTTTCAACACTAACACAAGTGCGAAAAGTGGTTTTTCAACACTAACACAAGTGCGAAAAGTGGTTTTTCAACACTAACACAAGTGCGAAAAGTGGTTTTTCCACACTAATACAAGTGCAAAAGTGGTTTCCTGCACCAACGCAAGTGCGAAAAGTGGTTTTCAACACTAACACAAGTGCGAAAAGTGGTTTTTCAACACTAACACAAGTGCGAAAAGTGGTTTTTCAACACTAACACAAGTGCGAAAAGTGGTTTTTCCACACTAATACAAGTGCAAAAGTGGTTTCCTGCACCAACACAAGTGCGAAAAGTGGTTTTTCAACAGTAACACAAGTGCGAAAAGTGGTTTTTCAACACGAACACAAGTGCGAAAAGTGGTTTTTCAACACTAACACAAGTGCAAAAAGTGGTTTTTCCACACTAATACAAGTGCAAAAGTGGTTTCCTGCACCAACACAAGTGCGAAAAGTGGTTTTTCAAAACTAACACAAGTGCGAAAAGTGGTTTTTCAACACTAACACAAGTGCGAAAAGTGATTTTTCCACACTAATACAAGTGCAAAAGTGGTTCCCTGCACCAACACAAGTGCGAAAAGTGTTTTTTCAACACTTACACAAGTGCGAAAAGTGGTTTTTCCACACTAATACAAGTGCAAAAGTGGTTTCCTGCACCAACACAAGTGCGAAAAGTGTTTTTTCAACACTAACACAAGTGCGAAAAGTGGTTTTTCCACACTAATACAAGTGCAAAAGTGGTTTCCTGCACCAACACAAGTGCGAAAAGTGGTTTTTCAACACTAACACAAGTGCGAAAAGTGGTTTTTCAACACTATCACAAGTGCAAAAAGTGTTTTTTCCACACTAATACAAGTGCAAAAGTGGTTTCCTGCACCAACACAAGTGCGAAAAGTGGTTTTTCAACAGTAACACAAGTGCGAAAAGTGGTTTTTCAACACGAACACAAGTGCGAAAAGTGGTTTTTCAACACTAACACAAGTGTGAAAAGTGGTTTTTCCACACTAATACAAGTGCAAAAGTGGTTTCCTGCACCAACACAAGTGCGAAAAGTGGTTTTTCAACACTAACACAAGTGCGAAAAGTGGTTTTTCAACACTAAAACAAGTGCGAAAAGTGGTTTTTCAACACTAACACATGTGCGAAAAGTGGTTTTTCAACACTAACACAAGTGCGAAAAGTGTTTTTTCCACACTAATACAAGTGCAAAAGTGGTTTCCTGCACCAACACAAGTGCGAAAAGTGGTTTTCAACACTAACACAAGTGCGAAAAGTGGTTTTTCAACACTAACACAAGTGCGAAAAGTGGTTTTTCAACAATAACACAAGTGCGAAAAGTGGTTTTTCAACACTAACACAAGTGCGAAAAGTGGTTTTTCCACACTAATACAAGTGCAAAAGTGGTTTCCTGCACCAACACAAGTGCGAAAAGTGGTTTTTCAACACAAACACAAGTGCGAAAAGTGGTTTTTCAACACTAACACAAGTGCGAAAAGTGGTTTTTCAACACTAACACAAGTGCAAAAAGTGTTTTTTCCACACTAATACAAGTGCAAAAGTGGTTTCCTGCACCAACACAAGTGCGAAAAGTGGTTTTTCAACACTAACACAAGTGCGAAAAGTGGTTTTTCAACACTAACACAAGTGCGAAAAGTGTTTTTTCCACACTAATACAAGTGCAAAAGTGGTTTCCTGCACCAACACAAGTGCGAAAAGTGGTTTTTCAACACTAACACAAGTGCGAAATGTGGTTTTTCAACACTAACACAAGTGCGAAAAGTGGTTTTTCAACACTAACACAAGTGCGAAAAATGTTTTTTCCACACTAATACAAGTGCAAAAGTGGTTTCCTGCACCTACACAAGTGAGAAAAGTGGTTTTTCAACACTAACACAAGTGCGAAAAGTGGTTTCCTGCACCAACACAAGTGCGAAAAGTGTTTTTTCCACACTAATACAAGTGCAAAAGTGGTTTCCTGCACCAACACAAGTGCGAAAAGTGGTTTTTCAACACTAACACAAGTGCGAAAAGTGGTTTTTCAACACTAACACAAGTGCGAAAAGTGGTTTTTCAACACTAACACAAGTGCGTAAAGTGGTTTTTCCACACTAATACAAGTGCAAAAGTGGTTTCCTGCACCAACACAAGTGCGAAAAGTGGTTTTTCAACACTAACACAAGTGCGAAAAGTGTTTTTTCAACACTAACACAAGTGCGAAAAGTGGTTTTTCAACACGATCACAAGTGCAAAAAGTGTTTTTTCCACACTAATACAAGTGCAAAAGTGGTTTCCTGCACCAACACAAGTGCGAAAAGTGGTTTTTCAACACTAACACAAGTGCGAAAAGTGGTTTTTCAACACTAACACAAGTGCGAAAAGTGGTTTTTCAACACTAACACATGTGCGAAAAGTGGTTTTTTCCACACTAATACAAGTGCAAAAGTGGTTTCCTGCACCAACACAAGTGCGAAAAGTGGTTTTTCAACACGAACACAAGTGCGAAAAGTGGTTTTTCAACACTAACACAAGTGTGAAAAGTGGTTTTTCAACACTAACACAAGTGCGAAAAGTGGTTTTTCAACACTAACACAAGTGCGAAAAGTGCTTTTCAACACTAACACAAGTGCGAAAAGTGTTTTTTCCACACTAATACAAGTGCAAAAGTGGTTTCCTGCACCAAAACAAGTGCGAAAAGTGTTTTTTCCACACTAATACAAGTGCAAAAGTGGTTTCCTGCACCAAAACAAGTGCGAAAAGTGGTTTTTCAACACAAACACAAGTGCGAAAAGTGGTTTTTCAACACTAACACAAGTGCGAAAAGTGTTTTTTCCACACTAATACAAGTGCAAAAGTGGTTTCCTGCACCAACACAAGTGCGAAAAGTGGTTTTTCAACACTAACACAAGTGCGAAAAGTGGTTTTTCAACACTAACACAAGTGCGAAAAGTGGTTTTTCAACACTAACACAAGTGCGAAAAGTGGTGTTTCCACACTAATACAAGTGCAAAAGTGGTTTCCTGCACCAACACAAGTGCGAAAAGTGGTTTTTCAACACTAACACAAGTGCGAAAAGTGGTTTTTCAACACTACACAAGTGCGAAAAGTGTTTTTTCCACACTAATACAAGTGCAAAAGTGGTTTCCTGCACCAACACAAGTGCGAAATGTGGTTTTTCAACACTAACACAAGTGCGAAAAGTGGTTTTTGCCACACTAATACAAGTGCAAAAGTGGTTTCCTGCACCAACACAAGTGCGAAAAGTGGTTTTTCAACACTAACACAAGTGTGAAAAGTGGTTTTTCAACACTAACACAAGTGCGAAAAGTGGTTTTTCAACACTAACACAAGTGCGAAAAGTGTTTTTTCCACACTAATACAAGTGCAAAAGTGGTTTCCTGCACCAACACAAGTGCGAAAAGTGGTTTTTCAACACTAACACAAGTGCGAAAAGTGGTTTTTCAACACAAACACAAGTGCGAAAAGTGGTTTTTCAACACTAACACAAGTGCGAAAAGTGGTTTTTCCACACTAATACAGGTGCAAAAGTGGTTTCCTGCACCAACACAAGTGCAAAAGTGGTTTTTCAACACTAACACAAGTGCGAAAAGTGGTTTTTCAACACGATCACAAGTGCAAAAAGTGTTTTTTCCACACTAATACAAGTGCAAAAGTGGTTTCCTGCACCAACACAAGTGCAAAAGTGGTTTTTCAACACTAACACAAGTGCGAAAAGTGGTTTTTCAACACGATCACAAGTGCAAAAAGTGTTTTTTCCACACTAATACAAGTGCAAAAGTGGTTTCCTGCACCAACACAAGTGCGAAAAGTGGTTTTTCAACACTAACACAAGTGCGAAAAGTGGTTTTTCAACACTAACACAAGTGCGAAAAGTGTTTTTTCCACACTAATACAAGTGCAAAAGTGGTTTCCTGCACCAACACAAGTGCGAAAAGTGGTTTTTCAACACTAACACAAGTGCGAAATGTGGTTTTTCAACACTAACACAAGTGCGAAAAGTGGTTTTTCAACACTAACACAAGTGCGAAAAATGTTTTTTCCACACTAATACAAGTGCAAAAGTGGTTTCCTGCACCTACACAAGTGAGAAAAGTGGTTTTTCAACACTAACACAAGTGCGAAAAGTGGTTTCCTGCACCAACACAAGTGCGAAAAGTGTTTTTTCCACACTAATACAAGTGCAAAAGTGGTTTCCTGCACCAACACAAGTGCAAAAGTGGTTTTTCAACACTAACACAAGTGCGAAAAGTGGTTTTTCAACACGATCACAAGTGCAAAAAGTGTTTTTTCCACACTAATACAAGTGCAAAAGTGGTTTCCTGCACCAACACAAGTGCGAAAAGTGGTTTTTCAACACCAACACAAGTGCGAAAAGTGGTTTTTCAACACTAACACAAGTGCGAAAAGTGGTTTTTCAACACTAACACAAGTGCGAAAAGTGGTTTTTTCACACTAATACAAGTGCAAAAGTGGTTTCCTGCACCAACACAAGTGCGAAAAGTGGTTTTTCAACACTAACACAAGTGCGAAAAGTGGTTTTTCAACACTAACACAAGTGCGAAAAGTGGTTTTTCAACAATAACACAAGTGCGAAAAGTGTTTTTTCCACACTAATACAAGTGCAAAAGTGGTTTCCTGCACCAACACAAGTGCGAAAAGTGGTTTTTCAACACTAACACAAGTGCGAAAAGTGGTTTTTCAACACTTACACAAGTGCGAAAAGTGGTTTTTCCACACTAATACAAGTGCAAAAGTGGTTTCCTGCACCAACACAAGTGCGAAAAGTGGTTTTTCAACACTAACACAAGTGCAAAAAGTGGTTTTCAACACTAACACAAGTGCGAAAAGTGGTTTTTGCCACACTAATACAAGTGCAAAAGTGGTTTCCTGCACCAACACAAGTGCGAAAAGTGGTTTTTCAACACTAACACAAGTGTGAAAAGTGGTTTTTCAACACTAACACAAGTGCGAAAAGTGGTTTTTCAACACAAACACAAGTGCGAAAAGTGGTTTTTCAACACTAACACAAGTGCGAAAAGTGGTTTTTCCACACTAATACAGGTGCAAAAGTGGTTTCCTGCACCAACACAAGTGCGAAAAGTGGTTTTTCAACACTAACACAAGTGCGAAAAGTGGTTTTTCAACACGATCACAAGTGCAAAAAGTGTTTTTTCCACACTAATACAAGTGCAAAAGTGGTTTCCTGCACCAACACAAGTGCGAAAAGTGGTTTTTCAACACTAACACAAGTGCGAAAAGTGGTTTTTCAACACTAACACAAGTGCGAAAAGTGGTTTTTCCACACTAATACAAGTGCAAAAGTGGTTTCCTGCACCAACACAAGTGCGAAAAGTGGTTTTTCAACACTAACACAAGTGCGAAAAGTGGTTTTTCAACACTAACACAAGTGCGAAAAGTGGTTTTTCAACACTAACACAAGTGCGAAAAGTGGTTTTTTCACACTAATACAAGTGCAAAAGTGGTTTCCTGCACCAACACAAGTGCGAAAAGTGGTTTTTCAACACTAACACAAGTGCGAAAAGTGGTTTTTCAACACTAACACAAGTGCGAAAAGTGGTTTTTCAACAATAACACAAGTGCGAAAAGTGTTTTTTCCACACTAATACAAGTGCAAAAGTGGTTTACTGCACCAACACAAGTGCGAAAAGTGGTTTTTCAACACTAACACAAGTGCGAAAAGTGGTTTTTCAACACTTACACAAGTGCGAAAAGTGGTTTTTTCCACACTAATACAAGTGCAAAAGTGGTTTCCTGCACCAACACAAGTGCGAAAAGTGGTTTTTCAACACTAACACAAGTGCAAAAAGTGGTTTTTCAACACTAACACAAGTGCGAAAAGTGGTTTTTCAACACTAACACAAGTGCGAAAAGTGTTTTTTCCACACTAATACAATTGCAAAAGTGGTTTCCTGCACCAACACAAGTGCGAAAAGTAGTTTTTCAACACTAACACAAGTGCGAAAAGTGTTTTTTCAACACTAACACAAGTGCGAAAAGTGTTTTTTCCACACTAATACAAGTGCAAAAGTGGTTTCCTGCACCAACACAAGTGTGAAAAGTGGTTTTTCAACACTAACACAAGTGCGAAAAGTGGTTTTTCAACACTAACACAAGTGCGAAAAGTGGTTTTTCAACACTAACACAAGTGCGAAAAGTGGTTTTTCAACACTAACACAAGTGCGAAAAGTGGTTTTTCAACACTAACACAAGTGCGAAAAGTGTTTTTTCCACACTAATACAAGTGCAAAAGTGGTTTCCTGCACCAACACAAGTGCGAAAAGTGGTTTTTCAACACTAACACAAGTGCGAAAAGTGGTTTTTCAACACTAACACAAGTGCGAAAAGTGGTTTTTCAACACTAACACAAGTGCGAAAAGTGTTTTTTCCACACTAATACAAGTGCAAAAGTGGTTTCCTGCACCAACACAAGTACGAAAAGTGGTTTTTCAACACTAACACAAGTGCGAAAAGTGGTTTTTCAACACGAACACAAGTGCGAAAAGTGGTTTTTCAACACTAACACAAGTGCGAAAAGTGGTTTTTCCACACTAATACAAGTGCAAAAGTGGGTTCCTGCACCAACACAAGTGCGAAAAGTGGTTTTTCAACACTAACACAAGTGCGAAAAGTGGTTTTTCAACACTAACACAAGTGCGAAAAGTGGTTTTTCAACACTAACACAACTGCGAAAAGTGTTTTTTCCACACTAATACAAGTGCAAAAGTGGTTTCCTGCACCAACACAAGTGCGAAAAGTGGTTTTTCAACACTAACACAAGTGCGAAAAGTGGTTTTTCAACACTAACACAAGTGCGAAAAGTGGTTTTTCCACACTAATACAAGTGCAAAAGTGATTTCCTGCACCAACACAAGTGCGAAAAGTGGTTTTTCAACACTAACACAAGTGCAAAAAGTGGTTTTTCAACACTAACACAAGTGCGAAAAGTGGTTTTTCAACACTAACACAAGTGCGAAAAGTGTTTTTTCCACACTAATACAAGTGCAAAAGTGGTTTCCTGCACCAACACAAGTGCGAAAAGTGGTTTTTCAACACTAACACAAGTGCAAAAAGAGGTTTTTCAACACTAACACAAGTGCAAAAAGTGGTTTTTCAACACTAACACAAGTGCGAAAAGTGGTTTTTCCACACTAATACAAGTGCAAAAGTGGTTTCCTGCACCAACACAAGTGCGAAAAGTGGTTTTTCAACACTAACACAAGTGCGAAAAGTGGTTTTTCAACACTATCACAAGTGCAAAAAGTGTTTTTTCCACACTAATACAAGTGCAAAAGTGGTTTCCTGCACCAACACAAGTGCGAAAGTGGTTTTTCAACACTAACACAAGTGCGAAAAGTGGTTTTTCAACACTATCACAAGTACAAAAAGTGTTTTTTCCACACTAATACAAGTGCAAAAGTGGTTTCCTGCACCAACACAAGTGCGAAAAGTGGTTTTTCAACACGAACACAAGTGCGAAAAGTGGTTTTTCAACACTAACACAAGTGCGAAAAGTGGTTTTTCCACACTAATACAAGTGCAAAAGTGGTTTCCTGCACCAACACAAGTGCGAAAAGTGGTTTTTCAACACTAACACAAGTGCGAAAAGTGGTTTTTCTACACTAACACAAGTGCGAAAAGTGGTTTTTCAACACTAACACAAGTGCGAAAAGTGGTTTTTTCACACTAATACAAGTGCAAAAGTGGTTTCCTGCACCAACACAAGTGCGAAAAGTGGTTTTTCAACACTAACACAAGTGCGTAAAGTGGTTTTTCAACACTAACACAAGTGCGAAAAGTGGTTTTTCAACAATAACACAAGTGCGAAAAGTGTTTTTTCCACACTAATACAAGTGCAAAAGTGGTTTCCTGCACCAACACAAGTGCGAAAAGTGGTTTTTCAACACTAACACAAGTGCGAAAAGTGGTTTTTCAACACTTACACAAGTGCGAAAAGTGGTTTTTCCACACTAATACAAGTGCAAAAGTGGTTTCCTGCACCAACACAAGTGCGAAAAGTGGTTTTTCAACACTAACACAAGTGCAAAAAGTGGTTTTCAACACTAACACAAGTGCGAAAAGTGGTTTTTGCCACACTAATACAAGTGCAAAAGTGGTTTCCTGCACCAACACAAGTGCGAAAAGTGGTTTTTCAACACTAACACAAGTGTGAAAAGTGGTTTTTCAACACTAACACAAGTGCGAAAAGTGGTTTTTCAACACTAACACAAGTGCGAAAAGTGTTTTTCCACACTAATACAAGTGCAAAAGTGGTTTCCTGCACCAACACAAGTGCGAAAAGTGGTTTTTCAACACTAACACAAGTGTGAAAAGTGGTTTTTCAACACAAACACAAGTGCGAAAAGTGGTTTTTCAACACTAACACAAGTGCGAAAAGTGGTTTTTCCACACTAATACAGGTGCAAAAGTGGTTTCCTGCACCAACACAAGTGCGAAAAGTGGTTTTTCAACACTAACACAAGTGCGAAAAGTGGTTTTTCAACACGATCACAAGTGCAAAAAGTGTTTTTTCCACACTAATACAAGTGCAAAAGTGGTTTCCTGCACCAACACAAGTGCGAAAAGTGGTTTTTCAACACTAACACAAGTGCGAAAAGTGGTTTTTCAACACTAACACAAGTGCGAAAAGTGGTTTTTCAACACTATCACAAGTGAAAAAAGTGTTTTTTCCACACTAATACAAGTGCAAAAGTGGTTTCCTGCACCAACACAAGTGCGAAAAGTGGTTTTTCAACAGTAACACAAGTGCGAAAAGTGGTTTTTCAACACGAACACAAGTGCGAAAAGTGGTTTTTCAACACTAACACAAGTGTGAAAAGTGGTTTTTCCACACTAATACAAGTGCAAAAGTGGTTTCCTGCACCAACACAAGTGCGAAAAGTGGTTTTTCAACACTAACACAAGTGCGAAAAGTGGTTTTTCAACACTAACACAAGTGCGAAAAGTGGTTTTTCAACACTAACACATGTGCGAAAAGTGGTTTTTCAACACTAACACAAGTGCGAAAAGTGTTTTTTCCACACTAATACAAGTGCAAAAGTGGTTTCCTTCACCAACACAAGTGCGAAAAGTGGTTTTCAACACTAACACCAGTGCGAAAAGTGGTTTTTCAACACTAACACAAGTGCGAAAAGTGGTTTTTCAACAATAACACAAGTGCGAAAAGTGGTTTTTCAACACTAACACAAGTGCGAAAAGTGGTTTTTCCACACTAATACAAGTGCAAAAGTGGTTTACTGCACCAACACAAGTGCGAAAAGTGGTTTTTCAACACAAACACAAGTGCGAAAAGTGGTTTTTCAACACTAACACAAGTGCGAAAAGTGGTTTTTCAACACTAACACAAGTGCGAAAAGTGTTTTTTCCACACTAATACAAGTGCAAAAGTGGTTTCCTGCACCAACACAAGTGCGAAAAGTGGTTTTTCAACACTAACACAAGTGCGAAAAGTGGTTTTTCAACACTAACACAAGTGCGAAAAGTGTTTTTTCCACACTAATACAAGTGCAAAAGTGGTTTCCTGCACCAACACAAGTGCGAAAAGTGGTTTTTCAACACTAACACAAGTGCGAAATGTGGTTTTTCAACACTAACACAAGTGCGAAAAGTGGTTTTTCAACACTAACACAAGTGCGAAAAATGTTTTTTCCACACTAATACAAGTGCAAAAGTGGTTTCCTGCACCTACACAAGTGCGAAAAGTGGTTTTTCAACACTAACACAAGTGTGAAAAGTGGTTTTTCCACACTAATACAAGTGCAAAAGTGGTTTCTTGCACCAACACAAGTGCGAAAAGTGGTTTTTCAACACTAACACAAGTGCGAAAAGTGGTTTTTCAACACTAACACAAGTGCGAAAAGTGGTTTTTCAACACTAACACAAGTGCGAAAAATGTTTTTTCCACACTAATACAAGTGCAAAAGTGGTTTCCTGCACCTACACAAGTGCGAAAAGTGGTTTTTCAACACTAACACAAGTGTGAAAAGTGGTTTTTCCACACTAATACAAGTGCAAAAGTGGTTTCCTGCACCAACACAAGTGCGAAAAGTGGTTTTTCAACACTAACACAAGTGCGAAAAGTGGTTTTTCAACACTAACACAAGTGCGAAAAGTGTTTTTTCCACACTAATACAAGTGCAAAAGTGGTTTCCTGCACCAAAACAAGTGCGAAAAGTGGTTTTTCAACACAAACACAAGTGCGAAAAGTGGTTTTTCAACACTAACACAAGTGCGAAAAGTGTTTTTTCCACACTAATACAAGTGCAAAAGTGGTTTCCTGCACCAACACAAGTGCGAAAAGTGGTTTTTCAACACTAACACAAGTGCGAAAAGTGGTTTTTCAACACTAACACAAGTGCGAAAAGTGGTTTTTCAACACTAACACAAGTGCGAAAAGTGGTGTTTCCACACTAATACAAGTGCAAAAGTGGTTTCCTGCACCAACACAAGTGCGAAAAGTGGTTTTTCAACACTAACACAAGTGCGAAAAGTGGTTTTTCAACACTACACAAGTGCGAAAAGTGTTTTTTCCACACTAATACAAGTGCAAAAGTGGTTTCCTGCACCAACACAAGTGCGAAATGTGGTTTTTCAACACTAACACAAGTGCGAAAAGTGGTTTTTCAACACTAACACAAGTGCGAAAAGTGGTTTTTGCCACACTAATACAAGTGCAAAAGTGGTTTCCTGCACCAACACAAGTGCGAAAAGTGGTTTTTCAACACTAACACAAGTGTGAAAAGTGGTTTTTCAACACTAACACAAGTGCGAAAAGTGGTTTTTCAACACTAACACAAGTGCGAAAAGTGTTTTTTCCACACTAATACAAGTGCAAAAGTGGTTTCCTGCACCAACACAAGTGCGAAAAGTGGTTTTTCAACACTAACACAAGTGCGAAAAGTGGTTTTTCAACACAAACACAAGTGCGAAAAGTGGTTTTTCAACACTAACACAAGTGCGAAAAGTGGTTTTTCCACACTAATACAGGTGCAAAAGTGGTTTCCTGCACCAACACAAGTGCAAAAGTGGTTTTTCAACACTAACACAAGTGCGAAAAGTGGTTTTTCAACACGATCACAAGTGCAAAAAGTGTTTTTTCCACACTAATACAAGTGCAAAAGTGGTTTCCTGCACCAACACAAGTGCAAAAGTGGTTTTTCAACACTAACACAAGTGCGAAAAGTGGTTTTTCAACACGATCACAAGTGCAAAAAGTGTTTTTTCCACACTAATACAGGTGCAAAAGTGGTTTCCTGCACCAACACAAGTGCAAAAGTGGTTTTTCAACACTAACACAAGTGCGAAAAGTGGTTTTTCAACACGATCACAAGTGCAAAAAGTGTTTTTTCCACACTAATACAAGTGCAAAAGTGGTTTCCTGCACCAACACAAGTGCGAAAAGTGGTTTTTCAACACCAACACAAGTGCGAAAAGTGGTTTTTCAACACTAACACAAGTGCGAAAAGTGGTTTTTCAACACTAACACAAGTGCGAAAAGTGGTTTTTTCACACTAATACAAGTGCAAAAGTGGTTTCCTGCACCAACACAAGTGCGAAAAGTGGTTTTTCAACACTAACACAAGTGCGAAAAGTGGTTTTTCAACACTAACACAAGTGCGAAAAGTGGTTTTTCAACAATAACACAAGTGCGAAAAGTGTTTTTTCCACACTAATACAAGTGCAAAAGTGGTTTCCTGCACCAACACAAGTGCGAAAAGTGGTTTTTCAACACTAACACAAGTGCGAAAAGTGGTTTTTCAACACTTACACAAGTGCGAAAAGTGGTTTTTCCACACTAATACAAGTGCAAAAGTGGTTTCCTGCACCAACACAAGTGCGAAAAGTGGTTTTTCAACACTAACACAAGTGCAAAAAGTGGTTTTCAACACTAACACAAGTGCAAAAAGTGGTTTTTGCCACACTAATACAAGTGCAAAAGTGGTTTCCTGCACCAACACAAGTGCGAAAAGTGGTTTTTCAACACTAACACAAGTGTGAAAAGTGGTTTTTCAACACTAACACAAGTGCGAAAAGTGGTTTTTCAACACAAACACAAGTGCGAAAAGTGGTTTTTCAACACTAACACAAGTGCGAAAAGTGGTTTTTCCACACTAATACAGGTGCAAAAGTGGTTTCCTGCACCAACACAAGTGCGAAAAGTGGTTTTTCAACACTAACACAAGTGCGAAAAGTGGTTTTTCAACACGATCACAAGTGCAAAAAGTGTTTTTTCCACACTAATACAAGTGCAAAAGTGGTTTCCTGCACCAACACAAGTGCGAAAAGTGGTTTTTCAACACTAACACAAGTGCGAAAAGTGGTTTTTCAACACTAACACAAGTGCGAAAAGTGGTTTTTCCACACTAATACAAGTGCAAAAGTGGTTTCCTGCACCAACACAAGTGCGAAAAGTGGTTTTTCAACACTAACACAAGTGCGAAAAGTGGTTTTTCAACACTAACACAAGTGCGAAAAGTGGTTTTTCAACACTAACACAAGTGCGAAAAGTGGTTTTTTCACACTAATACAAGTGCAAAAGTGGTTTCCTGCACCAACACAAGTGCGAAAAGTGGTTTTTCAACACTAACACAAGTGCGAAAAGTGGTTTTTCAACACTAACACAAGTGCGAAAAGTGGTTTTTCAACAATAACACAAGTGCGAAAAGTGTTTTTTCCACACTAATACAAGTGCAAAAGTGGTTTCCTGCACCAACACAAGTGCGAAAAGTGGTTTTTCAACACTAACACAAGTGCGAAAAGTGGTTTTTCAACACTTACACAAGTGCGAAAAGTGGTTTTTTCCACACTAATACAAGTGCAAAAGTGGTTTCCTGCACCAACACAAGTGCGAAAAGTGGTTTTTCAACACTAACACAAGTGCAAAAAGTGGTTTTTCAACACTAACACAAGTGCGAAAAGTGGTTTTTCAACACTAACACAAGTGCGAAAAGTGTTTTTTCCACACTAATACAATTGCAAAAGTGGTTTCCTGCACCAACACAAGTGCGAAAAGTAGTTTTTCAACACTAACACAAGTGCGAAAAGTGTTTTTTCAACACTAACACAAGTGCGAAAAGTGTTTTTTCCACACTAATACAAGTGCAAAAGTGGTTTCCTGCACCAACACAAGTGTGAAAAGTGGTTTTTCAACACTAACACAAGTGCGAAAAGTGGTTTTTCAACACTAACACAAGTGCGAAAAGTGGTTTTTCAACACTAACACAAGTGCGAAAAGTGGTTTTTCAACACTAACACAACTGCGAAAAGTGTTATTTCCACACTAATACAAGTGCAAAAGTGGTTTCCTGCACCAACACAAGTGCGAAATGTGGTTTTTCAACACTAACACAAGTGCGAAAAGTGGTTTTTCAACACTAACACAAGTGCGAAAAGTGGTTTTTGCCACACTAATACAAGTGCAAAAGTGGTTTCCTGCACCAACACAAGTGCGAAAAGTGGTTTTTCAACACTAACACAAGTGCGAAAAGTGGTTTTTCAACACAAACACAAGTGCGAAAAGTGGTTTTTCAACACTAACACAAGTGCGAAAAGTGGTTTTTCCACACTAATACAGGTGCAAAAGTGGTTTCCTGCACCAACACAAGTGCAAAAGTGGTTTTTCAACACTAACACAAGTGCGAAAAGTGGTTTTTCAACACGATCACAAGTGCAAAAAGTGTTTTTTCCACACTAATACAAGTGCAAAAGTGGTTTCCTGCACCAACACAAGTGCAAAAGTGGTTTTTCAACACTAACACAAGTGCGAAAAGTGGTTTTTCAACACGATCACAAGTGCAAAAAGTGTTTTTTCCACACTAATACAGGTGCAAAAGTGGTTTCCTGCACCAACACAAGTGCAAAAGTGGTTTTTCAACACTAACACAAGTGCGAAAAGTGGTTTTTCAACACGATCACAAGTGCAAAAAGTGTTTTTTCCACACTAATACAAGTGCAAAAGTGGTTTCCTGCACCAACACAAGTGCGAAAAGTGGTTTTTCAACACCAACACAAGTGCGAAAAGTGGTTTTTCAACACTAACACAAGTGCGAAAAGTGGTTTTTCAACACTAACACAAGTGCGAAAAGTGGTTTTTTCACACTAATACAAGTGCAAAAGTGGTTTCCTGCACCAACACAAGTGCGAAAAGTGGTTTTTCAACACTAACACAAGTGCGAAAAGTGGTTTTTCAACACTAACACAAGTGCGAAAAGTGGTTTTTCAACAATAACACAAGTGCGAAAAGTGTTTTTTCCACACTAATACAAGTGCAAAAGTGGTTTCCTGCACCAACACAAGTGCGAAAAGTGGTTTTTCAACACTAACACAAGTGCGAAAAGTGGTTTTTCAACACTTACACAAGTGCGAAAAGTGGTTTTTCCACACTAATACAAGTGCAAAAGTGGTTTCCTGCACCAACACAAGTGCGAAAAGTGGTTTTTCAACACTAACACAAGTGCAAAAAGTGGTTTTCAACACTAACACAAGTGCAAAAAGTGGTTTTTGCCACACTAATACAAGTGCAAAAGTGGTTTCCTGCACCAACACAAGTGCGAAAAGTGGTTTTTCAACACTAACACAAGTGTGAAAAGTGGTTTTTCAACACTAACACAAGTGCGAAAAGTGGTTTTTCAACACAAACACAAGTGCGAAAAGTGGTTTTTCAACACTAACACAAGTGCGAAAAGTGGTTTTTCCACACTAATACAGGTGCAAAAGTGGTTTCCTGCACCAACACAAGTGCGAAAAGTGGTTTTTCAACACTAACACAAGTGCGAAAAGTGGTTTTTCAACACGATCACAAGTGCAAAAAGTGTTTTTTCCACACTAATACAAGTGCAAAAGTGGTTTCCTGCACCAACACAAGTGCGAAAAGTGGTTTTTCAACACTAACACAAGTGCGAAAAGTGGTTTTTCAACACTAACACAAGTGCGAAAAGTGGTTTTTCCACACTAATACAAGTGCAAAAGTGGTTTCCTGCACCAACACAAGTGCGAAAAGTGGTTTTTCAACACTAACACAAGTGCGAAAAGTGGTTTTTCAACACTAACACAAGTGCGAAAAGTGGTTTTTCAACACTAACACAAGTGCGAAAAGTGGTTTTTTCACACTAATACAAGTGCAAAAGTGGTTTCCTGCACCAACACAAGTGCGAAAAGTGGTTTTTCAACACTAACACATGTGCGAAAAGTGGTTTTTCAACACTAACACAAGTGCGAAAAGTGGTTTTTCAACAATAACACAAGTGCGAAAAGTGTTTTTTCCACACTAATACAAGTGCAAAAGTGGTTTCCTGCACCAACACAAGTGCGAAAAGTGGTTTTTCAACACTAACACAAGTGCGAAAAGTGGTTTTTCAACACTTACACAAGTGCGAAAAGTGGTTTTTTCCACACTAATACAAGTGCAAAAGTGGTTTCCTGCACCAACACAAGTGCGAAAAGTGGTTTTTCAACACTAACACAAGTGCAAAAAGTGGTTTTTCAACACTAACACAAGTGCGAAAAGTGGTTTTTCAACACTAACACAAGTGCGAAAAGTGTTTTTTCCACACTAATACAATTGCAAAAGTGGTTTCCTGCACCAACACAAGTGCGAAAAGTAGTTTTTCAACACTAACACAAGTGCGAAAAGTGTTTTTTCAACACTAACACAAGTGCGAAAAGTGTTTTTTCCACACTAATACAAGTGCAAAAGTGGTTTCCTGCACCAACACAAGTGTGAAAAGTGGTTTTTCAACACTAACACAAGTGCGAAAAAGTGGGTTCCTGCACCAACACAAGTGCGAAAAGTGGTTTTTCAACACTAACACAAGTGCGAAAAGTGGTTTTTCAACACTAACACAAGTGCGAAAAGTGGTTTTTCAACACTAACACAAGTGCGAAAAGTGTTTTTTCCACACTAATACAAGTGCAAAAGTGGTTTCCTGCACCAACACAAGTGCGAAAAGTGGTTTTTCAACACTAACACAAGTGCGAAAAGTGGTTTTTCAACACTAACACAAGTGCGAAAAGTGGTTTTTCAACACTAACACAAGTGCGAAAAGTGTTTTTTCCACACTAATACAAGTGCAAAAGTGGTTTCCTGCACCAACACAAGTACGAAAAGTGGTTTTTCAACACTAACACAAGTGCGAAAAGTGGTTTTTCAACACGAACACAAGTGCGAAAAGTGGTTTTTCAACACTAACACAAGTGCGAAAAGTGGTTTTTCCACACTAATACAAGTGCAAAAGTGGGTTCCTGCACCAACACAAGTGCGAAAAGTGGTTTTTCAACACTAACACAAGTGCGAAAAGTGGTTTTTCAACACTAACACAAGTGCGAAAAGTGGTTTTTCAACACTAACACAACTGCGAAAAGTGTTTTTTCCACACTAATACAAGTGCAAAAGTGGTTTCCTGCACCAACACAAGTGCGAAAAGTGGTTTTTCAACACTAACACAAGTGCGAAAAGTGGTTTTTCAACACTAACACAAGTGCGAAAAGTGGTTTTTCCACACTAATACAAGTGCAAAAGTGATTTCCTGCACCAACACAAGTGCGAAAAGTGGTTTTTCAACACTAACACAAGTGCAAAAAGTGGTTTTTCAACACTAACACAAGTGCGAAAAGTGGTTTTTCAACACTAACACAAGTGCGAAAAGTGTTTTTTCCACACTAATACAAGTGCAAAAGTGGTTTCCTGCACCAACACAAGTGCGAAAAGTGGTTTTTCAACACTAACACAAGTGCAAAAAGAGGTTTTTCAACACTAACACAAGTGCAAAAAGTGGTTTTTCAACACTAACACAAGTGCGAAAAGTGGTTTTTCCACACTAATACAAGTGCAAAAGTGGTTTCCTGCACCAACACAAGTGCGAAAAGTGGTTTTTCAACACTAACACAAGTGCGAAAAGTGGTTTTTCAACACTATCACAAGTGCAAAAAGTGTTTTTTCCATACTAATACAAGTGCAAAAGTGGTTTCCTGCACCAACACAAGTGCGAAAGTGGTTTTTCAACCCTAACACAAGTGCGAAAAGTGGTTTTTCAACACTATCACAAGTACAAAAAGTGTTTTTTCCACACTAATACAAGTGCAAAAGTGGTTTCCTGCACCAACACAAGTGCGAAAAGTGGTTTTTCAACACGAACACAAGTGCGAAAAGTGGTTTTTCAACACTAACACAAGTGCGAAAAGTGGTTTTTCCACACTAATACAAGTGCAAAAGTGGTTTCCTGCACCAACACAAGTGCGAAAAGTGGTTTTTCAACACTAACACAAGTGCGAAAAGTGGTTTTTCAACACTAACACAAGTGCGAAAAGTGGTTTTCAACACTAACACAAGTGCGAAAAGTGGTTTTTTCACACTAATACAAGTGCAAAAGTGGTTTCCTGCACCAACACAAGTGCGAAAAGTGGTTTTTCAACACTAACACAAGTGCGAAAAGTGGTTTTTCAACACTAACACAAGTGCGAAAAGTGGTTTTTCAACAATAACACAAGTGCGAAAAGTGTTTTTTCCACACTAATACAAGTGCAAAAGTGGTTTCCTGCACCAACACAAGTGCGAAAAGTGGTTTTTCAACACTAACACAAGTGCGAAAAGTGGTTTTTCAACACTTACACAAGTGCGAAAAGTGTTTTTTCCACACTAATACAAGTGCAAAAGTGGTTTCCTGCACCAACACAAGTGCGAAAAGTGGTTTTTCAACACTAACACAAGTGCGAAAAGTGGTTTTTCAACACTAACACAAGTGCGAAAAGTGGTTTTTGCCACACTAATACAAGTGCAAAAGTGGTTTCCTGCACCAACACAAGTGCGAAAAGTGGTTTTTCAACACTAACACAAGTGTGAAAAGTGGTTTTTCAACACTAACACAAGTGCGAAAAGTGGTTTTTCAACACTAACACAAGTGCGAAAAGTGTTTTTCCACACTAATACAAGTGCAAAAGTGGTTTCCTGCACCAACACAAGTGCGAAAAGTGGTTTTTCAACACTAACACAAGTGTGAAAAGTGGTTTTTCAACACAAACACAAGTGCGAAAAGTGGTTTTTCAACACTAACACAAGTGCGAAAAGTGGTTTTTCCACACTAATACAGGTGCAAAAGTGGTTTCCTGCACCAACACAAGTGCGAAAAGTGGTTTTTCAACACTAACACAAGTGCGAAAAGTGGTTTTTCAACACGATCACAAGTGCAAAAAGTGTTTTTTCCACACTAATACAAGTGCAAAAGTGGTTTCCTGCACCAACACAAGTGCGAAAAGTGGTTTTTCAACACTAACACAAGTGCGAAAAGTGGTTTTTCAACACTAACACAAGTGCGAAAAGTGGTTTTTCAACACTATCACAAGTGAAAAAAGTGTTTTTTCCACACTAATACAAGTGCAAAAGTGGTTTCCTGCACCAACACAAGTGCGAAAAGTGGTTTTTCAACAGTAACACAAGTGCGAAAAGTGGTTTTTCAACACGAACACAAGTGCGAAAAGTGGTTTTTCAACACTAACACAAGTGTGAAAAGTGGTTTTTCCACACTAATACAAGTGCAAAAGTGGTTTCCTGCACCAACACAAGTGCGAAAAGTGGTTTTTCAACACTAACACAAGTGCGAAAAGTGGTTTTTCAACACTAACACAAGTGCGAAAAGTGGTTTTTCAACACTAACACATGTGCGAAAAGTGGTTTTTCAACACTAACACAAGTGCGAAAAGTGTTTTTTCCACACTAATACAAGTGCAAAAGTGGTTTCCTGCACCAACACAAGTGCGAAAAGTGGTTTTCAACACTAACACAAGTGCGAAAAGTGGTTTTTCAACACTAACACAAGTGCGAAAAGTGGTTTTTCAACAATAACACAAGTGCGAAAAGTGGTTTTTCAACACTAACACAAGTGCGAAAAGTGGTTTTTCCACACTAATACAAGTGCAAAAGTGGTTTCCTGCACCAACACAAGTGCGAAAAGTGGTTTTTCAACACAAACACAAGTGCGAAAAGTGGTTTTTCAACACTAACACAAGTGCGAAAAGTGGTTTTTCAACACTAACACAAGTGCGAAAAGTGTTTTTTCCACACTAATACAAGTGCAAAAGTGGTTTCCTGCACCAACACAAGTGCGAAAAGTGGTTTTTCAACACTAACACAAGTGCGAAAAGTGGTTTTTCAACACTAACACAAGTGCGAAAAGTGTTTTTTCCACACTAATACAAGTGCAAAAGTGGTTTCCTGCACCAACACAAGTGCGAAAAGTGGTTTTTCAACACTAACACAAGTGCGAAATGTGGTTTTTCAACACTAACACAAGTGCGAAAAGTGGTTTTTCAACACTAACACAAGTGCGAAAAATGTTTTTTCCACACTAATACAAGTGCAAAAGTGGTTTCCTGCACCTACACAAGTGCGAAAAGTGGTTTTTCAACACTAACACAAGTGTGAAAAGTGGTTTTTCCACACTAATACAAGTGCAAAAGTGGTTTCCTGCACCAACACAAGTGCGAAAAGTGGTTTTTCAACACTAACACAAGTGCGAAAAGTGGTTTTTCAACACTAACACAAGTGCGAAAAGTGGTTTTTCAACACTAACACATGTGCGAAAAGTGGTTTTTCAACACTAACACAAGTGCGAAAAGTGTTTTTTCCACACTAATACAAGTGCAAAAGTGGTTTCCTGCACCAACACAAGTGCGAAAAGTGGTTTTCAACACTAACACAAGTGCGAAAAGTGGTTTTTCAACACTAACACAAGTGCGAAAAGTGGTTTTTCAACACTAACACAAGTGCGAAAAGTGGCTTTTCCACACTAATACAAGTGCAAAAGTGGTTTCCTGCACCAACACAAGTGCGAAAAGTGGTTTTCAACACTAACACAAGTGCGAAAAGTGGTTTTTCAACACTAACACAAGTGCGAAAAGTGGTTTTTCAACACTAACACAAGTGCGAAAAGTGGTTTTTCCACACTAATACAAGTGCAAAAGTGGTTTCCTGCACCAACGCAAGTGCGAAAAGTGGTTTTCAACACTAACACAAGTGCGAAAAGTGGTTTTTCAACACTAACACAAGTGCGAAAAGTGGTTTTTCAACACTAACACAAGTGCGAAAAGTGGTTTTTCCACACTAATACAAGTGCAAAAGTGGTTTCCTGCACCAACACAAGTGCGAAAAGTGGTTTTTCAACAGTAACACAAGTGCGAAAAGTGGTTTTTCAACACGAACACAAGTGCGAAAAGTGGTTTTTCAACACTAACACAAGTGCAAAAAGTGGTTTTTCCACACTAATACAAGTGCAAAAGTGGTTTCCTGCACCAACACAAGTGCGAAAAGTGGTTTTTCAAAACTAACACAAGTGCGAAAAGTGGTTTTTCAACACTAACACAAGTGCGAAAAGTGATTTTTCCACACTAATACAAGTGCAAAAGTGGTTTCCTGCACCAACACAAGTGCGAAAAGTGTTTTTTCAACACTTACACAAGTGCGAAAAGTGGTTTTTCCACACTAATACAAGTGCAAAAGTGGTTTCCTGCACCAACACAAGTGCGAAAAGTGTTTTTTCAACACTAACACAAGTGCGAAAAGTGGTTTTTCCACACTAATACAAGTGCAAAAGTGGTTTCCTGCACCAACACAAGTGCGAAAAGTGGTTTTTCAACACTAACACAAGTGCGAAAAGTGGTTTTTCAACACTATCACAAGTGCAAAAAGTGTTTTTTCCACACTAATACAAGTGCAAAGGTGGTTTCCTGCACCAACACAAGTGCGAAAAGTGGTTTTTCAACACTAACACAAGTGCGAAAAGTGGTTTTTCAACACTAACACAAGTGCGAAAAGTGGTTTTTCAACACTATCACAAGTACAAAAAGTGTTTTTTCCACACTAATACAAGTGCAAAAGTGGTTTCCTGCACCAACACAAGTGCGAAAAGTGGTTTTTCAACACGAACACAAGTGCGAAAAGTGGTTTTTCAACACTAACACAAGTGCGAAAAGTGGTTTTTCCACACTAATACAAGTGCAAAAGTGGTTTCCTGCACCAACACAAGTGCGAAAAGTGGTTTTTCAACACTAACACAAGTGCGAAAAGTGGTTTTTCAACACTAACACAAGTGCGAAAAGTGGTTTTTCAACACTAACACAAGTGCGAAAAGTGGTTTTTTCACACTAATACAAGTGCAAAAGTGGTTTCCTGCACCAACACAAGTGCGAAAAGTGGTTTTTCAACACTAACACAAGTGCGAAAAGTGGTTTTTCAACACTAACACAAGTGCGAAAAGTGGTTTTTCAACAATAACACAAGTGCGAAAAGTGTTTTTTCCACACTAATACAAGTGCAAAAGTGGTTTCCTGCACCAACACAAGTGCGAAAAGTGGTTTTTCAACACTAACACAAGTGCGAAAAGTGGTTTTTCAACACTTACACAAGTGCGAAAAGTGGTTTTTCCACACTAATACAAGTGCAAAAGTGGTTTCCTGCACCAACACAAGTGCGAAAAGTGGTTTTTCAACACTAACACAAGTGCAAAAAGTGGTTTTCAACACTAACACAAGTGCGAAAAGTGGTTTTTGCCACACTAATACAAGTGCAAAAGTGGTTTCCTGCACCAACACAAGTGCGAAAAGTGGTTTTTCAACACTAACACAAGTGTGAAAAGTGGTTTTTCAACACTAACACAAGTGCGAAAAGTGGTTTTTCAACACTAACACAAGTGCGAAAAGTGTTTTTCCACACTAATACAAGTGCAAAAGTGGTTTCCTGCACCAACACAAGTGCGAAAAGTGGTTTTTCAACACTAACACAAGTGTGAAAAGTGGTTTTTCAACACAAACACAAGTGCGAAAAGTGGTTTTTCAACACTAACACAAGTGCGAAAAGTGGTTTTTCCACACTAATACAGGTGCAAAAGTGGTTTCCTGCACCAACACAAGTGCGAAAAGTGGTTTTTCAACACTAACACAAGTGCGAAAAGTGGTTTTTCAACATGATCACAAGTGCAAAAAGTGTTTTTTCCACACTAATACAAGTGCAAAAGTGGTTTCCTGCACCAACACAAGTGCGAAAAGTGGTTTTTCAACACTAACACAAGTGCGAAAAGTGGTTTTTCAACACTAACACAAGTGCGAAAAGTGGTTTTTCAACACTATCACAAGTGAAAAAAGTGTTTTTTCCACACTAATACAAGTGCAAAAGTGGTTTCCTGCACCAACACAAGTGCGAAAAGTGGTTTTTCAACAGTAACACAAGTGCGAAAAGTGGTTTTTCAACACGAACACAAGTGCGAAAAGTGGTTTTTCAACACTAACACAAGTGTGAAAAGTGGTTTTTCCACACTAATACAAGTGCAAAAGTGGTTTCCTGCACCAACACAAGTGCGAAAAGTGGTTTTTCAACACTAACACAAGTGCAAAAAGTGGTTTTTCAACACTAACACAAGTGCGAAAAGTGGTTTTTCAACACTAACACATGTGCGAAAAGTGGTTTTTCAACACTAACACAAGTGCGAAAAGTGTTTTTTCCACACTAATACAAGTGCAAAAGTGGTTTCCTGCACCAACACAAGTGCGAAAAGTGGTTTTCAACACTAACACAAGTGCGAAAAGTGGTTTTTCAACACTAACACAAGTGCGAAAAGTGGTTTTTCAACAATAACACAAGTGCGAAAAGTGGTTTTTCAACACTAACACAAGTGCGAAAAGTGGTTTTTCCACACTAATACAAGTGCAAAAGTGGTTTCCTGCACCAACACAAGTGCGAAAAGTGGTTTTTCAACACAAACACAAGTGCGAAAAGTGGTTTTTCAACACTAACACAAGTGCGAAAAGTGGTTTTTCAACACTAACACAAGTGCGAAAAGTGTTTTTTCCACACTAATACAAGTGCAAAAGTGGTTTCCTGCACCAACACAAGTGCGAAAAGTGGTTTTTCAACACTAACACAAGTGCGAAAAGTGGTTTTTCAACACTAACACAAGTGCGAAAAGTGTTTTTTCCACACTAATACAAGTGCAAAAGTGGTTTCCTGCACCAACACAAGTGCGAAAAGTGGTTTTTCAACACTAACACAAGTGCGAAATGTGGTTTTTCAACACTAACACAAGTGCGAAAAGTGGTTTTTCAACACTAACACAAGTGCGAAAAATGTTTTTTCCACACTAATACAAGTGCAAAAGTGGTTTCCTGCACCAACACAAGTGCGAAAAGTGGTTTTCAACACTAACACAAGTGCGAAAAGTGGTTTTTCAACACTAACACAAGTGCGAAAAGTGGTTTTTCAACACTAACACAAGTGCGAAAAGTGGTTTTTCCACACTAATACAAGTGCAAAAGTGGTTTCCTGCACCAACGCAAGTGCGAAAAGTGGTTTTCAACACTAACACAAGTGCGAAAAGTGGTTTTTCAACACTAACACAAGTGCGAAAAGTGGTTTTTCAACACTAACACAAGTGCGAAAAGTGGTTTTTCCACACTAATACAAGTGCAAAAGTGGTTTCCTGCACCAACACAAGTGCGAAAAGTGGTTTTTCAACAGTAACACAAGTGCGAAAAGTGGTTTTTCAACACGAACACAAGTGCGAAAAGTGGTTTTTCAACACTAACACAAGTGCAAAAAGTGGTTTTTCCACACTAATACAAGTGCAAAAGTGGTTTCCTGCACCAACACAAGTGCGAAAAGTGGTTTTTCAAAACTAACACAAGTGCGAAAAGTGGTTTTTCAACACTAACACAAGTGCGAAAAGTGATTTTTCCACACTAATACAAGTGCAAAAGTGGTTTCCTGCACCAACACAAGTGCGAAAAGTGTTTTTTCAACACTTACACAAGTGCGAAAAGTGGTTTTTCCACACTAATACAAGTGCAAAAGTGGTTTCCTGCACCAACACAAGTGCGAAAAGTGTTTTTTCAACACTAACACAAGTGCGAAAAGTGGTTTTTCCACACTAATACAAGTGCAAAAGTGGTTTCCTGCACCAACACAAGTGCGAAAAGTGGTTTTTCAACACTAACACAAGTGCGAAAAGTGGTTTTTCAACACTATCACAAGTGCAAAAAGTGTTTTTTCCACACTAATACAAGTGCAAAGGTGGTTTCCTGCACCAACACAAGTGCGAAAAGTGGTTTTTCAACACTAACACAAGTGCGAAAAGTGGTTTTTCAACACTAACACAAGTGCGAAAAGTGGTTTTTCAACACTATCACAAGTACAAAAAGTGTTTTTTCCACACTAATACAAGTGCAAAAGTGGTTTCCTGCACCAACACAAGTGCGAAAAGTGGTTTTTCAACACGAACACAAGTGCGAAAAGTGGTTTTTCAACACTAACACAAGTGCGAAAAGTGGTTTTTCCACACTAATACAAGTGCAAAAGTGGTTTCCTGCACCAACACAAGTGCGAAAAGTGGTTTTTCAACACTAACACAAGTGCGAAAAGTGGTTTTTCAACACTAACACAAGTGCGAAAAGTGGTTTTTCAACACTAACACAAGTGCGAAAAGTGGTTTTTTCACACTAATACAAGTGCAAAAGTGGTTTCCTGCACCAACACAAGTGCGAAAAGTGGTTTTTCAACACTAACACAAGTGCGAAAAGTGGTTTTTCAACACTAACACAAGTGCGAAAAGTGGTTTTTCAACAATAACACAAGTGCGAAAAGTGTTTTTTCCACACTAATACAAGTGCAAAAGTGGTTTCCTGCACCAACACAAGTGCGAAAAGTGGTTTTTCAACACTAACACAAGTGCGAAAAGTGGTTTTTCAACACTTACACAAGTGCGAAAAGTGGTTTTTCCACACTAATACAAGTGCAAAAGTGGTTTCCTGCACCAACACAAGTGCGAAAAGTGGTTTTTCAACACTAACACAAGTGCAAAAAGTGGTTTTCAACACTAACACAAGTGCGAAAAGTGGTTTTTGCCACACTAATACAAGTGCAAAAGTGGTTTCCTGCACCAACACAAGTGCGAAAAGTGGTTTTTCAACACTAACACAAGTGTGAAAAGTGGTTTTTCAACACTAACACAAGTGCGAAAAGTGGTTTTTCAACACTAACACAAGTGCGAAAAGTGTTTTTCCACACTAATACAAGTGCAAAAGTGGTTTCCTGCACCAACACAAGTGCGAAAAGTGGTTTTTCAACACTAACACAAGTGTGAAAAGTGGTTTTTCAACACAAACACAAGTGCGAAAAGTGTTTTTTCAACACTAACACAAGTGCGAAAAGTGGTTTTTCCACACTAATACAGGTGCAAAAGTGGTTTCCTGCACCAACACAAGTGCGAAAAGTGGTTTTTCAACACTAACACAAGTGCGAAAAGTGGTTTTTCAACATGATCACAAGTGCAAAAAGTGTTTTTTCCACACTAATACAAGTGCAAAAGTGGTTTCCTGCACCAACACAAGTGCGAAAAGTGGTTTTTCAACACTAACACAAGTGCGAAAAGTGGTTTTTCAACACTAACACAAGTGCGAAAAGTGGTTTTTCAACACTATCACAAGTGAAAAAAGTGTTTTTTCCACACTAATACAAGTGCAAAAGTGGTTTCCTGCACCAACACAAGTGCGAAAAGTGGTTTTTCAACAGTAACACAAGTGCGAAAAGTGGTTTTTCAACACGAACACAAGTGCGAAAAGTGGTTTTTCAACACTAACACAAGTGTGAAAAGTGGTTTTTCCACACTAATACAAGTGCAAAAGTGGTTTCCTGCACCAACACAAGTGCGAAAAGTGGTTTTTCAACACTAACACAAGTGCAAAAAGTGGTTTTTCAACACTAACACAAGTGCGAAAAGTGGTTTTTCAACACTAACACATGTGCGAAAAGTGGTTTTTCAACACTAACACAAGTGCGAAAAGTGTTTTTTCCACACTAATACAAGTGCAAAAGTGGTTTCCTGCACCAACACAAGTGCGAAAAGTGGTTTTCAACACTAACACAAGTGCGAAAAGTGGTTTTTCAACACTAACACAAGTGCGAAAAGTGGTTTTTCAACAATAACACAAGTGCGAAAAGTGGTTTTTCAACACTAACACAAGTGCGAAAAGTGGTTTTTCCACACTAATACAAGTGCAAAAGTGGTTTCCTGCACCAACACAATTGCGAAAAGTGGTTTTTCAACACAAACACAAGTGCGAAAAGTGGTTTTTCAACACTAACACAAGTGCGAAAAGTGGTTTTTCAACACTAACACAAGTGCGAAAAGTGTTTTTTCCACACTAATACAAGTGCAAAAGTGGTTTCCTGCACCAACACAAGTGCGAAAAGTGGTTTTTCAACACTAACACAAGTGCGAAAAGTGGTTTTTCAACACTAACACAAGTGCGAAAAGTGTTTTTTCCACACTAATACAAGTGCAAAAGTGGTTTCCTGCACCAACACAAGTGCGAAAAGTGGTTTTTCAACACTAACACAAGTGCGAAATGTGGTTTTTCAACACTAACACAAGTGCGAAAAGTGGTTTTTCAACACTAACACAAGTGCGAAAAATGTTTTTTCCACACTAATACAAGTGCAAAAGTGGTTTCCTGCACCTACACAAGTGCGAAAAGTGGTTTTTCAACACTAACACAGGTGTGAAAAGTGGTTTTTCCACACTAATACAAGTGCAAAAGTGGTTTCCTGCACCAACACAAGTGCGAAAAGTGGTTTTTCAACACTAACACAAGTGCGAAAAGTGGTTTTTCAACACTAACACAAGTGCGAAAAGTGGTTTTTCAACACTAACACATGTGCGAAAAGTGGTTTTTCAACACTAACACAAGTGCGAAAAGTGTTTTTTCCACACTAATACAAGTGCAAAAGTGGTTTCCTGCACCAACACAAGTGCGAAAAGTGGTTTTCAACACTAACACAAGTGCGAAAAGTGGTTTTTCAACACTAACACAAGTGCGAAAAGTGGTTTTTCAACACTAACACAAGTGCGAAAAGTGGTTTTTCCACACTAATACAAGTGCAAAAGTGGTTTCCTGCACCAACACAAGTGCGAAAAGTGGTTTTTCAACACTAACACAAGTGCGAAAAGTGTTTTTTCAACACTAACACAAGTGCGAAAAGTGGTTTTTCAACACGATCACAAGTGCAAAAAGTGTTTTTTCCACACTAATACAAGTGCAAAAGTGGTTTCCTGCACCAACACAAGTGCGAAAAGTGGTTTTTCAACACTAACACAAGTGCGAAAAGTGGTTTTTCAACACTAACACAAGTGCGAAAAGTGGTTTTTCAACACTAACACATGTGCGAAAAGTGGTTTTTTCCACACTAATACAAGTGCAAAAGTGGTTTCCTGCACCAACACAAGTGCGAAAAGTGGTTTTTCAACACGAACACAAGTGCGAAAAGTGGTTTTTCAACACTAACACAAGTGCGAAAAGTGTTTTTTCCACACTAATACAATTGCAAAAGTGGTTTCCTGCACCAACACAAGTGCGAAAAGTAGTTTTTCAACACTAACACAAGTGCGAAAAGTGTTTTTTCAACACTAACACAAGTGCGAAAAGTGTTTTTTCCACACTAATACAAGTGCAAAAGTGGTTTCCTGCACCAACACAAGTGTGAAAAGTGGTTTTTCAACACTAACACAAGTGCGAAAAGTGGTTTTTCAACACTAACACAAGTGCGAAAAGTGGTTTTTCAACACTAACACAAGTGCGAAAAGTGGTTTTTCAACACTAACACAAGTGCGAAAAGTGGTTTTTCAACACTAACACAAGTGCGAAAAGTGTTTTTTCCACACTAATACAAGTGCAAAAGTGGTTTCCTGCACCAACACAAGTGCGAAAAGTGGTTTTTCAACACTAACACAAGTGCGAAAAGTGGTTTTTCAACACTAACACAAGTGCGAAAAGTGGTTTTTCAACACTAACACAAGTGCGAAAAGTGTTTTTTCCACACTAATACAAGTGCAAAAGTGGTTTCCTGCACCAACACAAGTACGAAAAGTGGTTTTTCAACACTAACACAAGTGCGAAAAGTGGTTTTTCAACACGAACACAAGTGCGAAAAGTGGTTTTTCAACACTAACACAAGTGCGAAAAGTGGTTTTTCCACACTAATACAAGTGCAAAAGTGGGTTCCTGCACCAACACAAGTGCGAAAAGTGGTTTTTCAACACTAACACAAGTGCGAAAAGTGGTTTTTCAACACTAACACAAGTGCGAAAAGTGGTTTTTCAACACTAACACAACTGCGAAAAGTGTTTTTTCCACACTAATACAAGTGCAAAAGTGGTTTCCTGCACCAACACAAGTGCGAAAAGTGGTTTTTCAACACTAACACAAGTGCGAAAAGTGGTTTTTCAACACTAACACAAGTGCGAAAAGTGGTTTTTCCACACTAATACAAGTGCAAAAGTGATTTCCTGCACCAACACAAGTGCGAAAAGTGGTTTTTCAACACTAACACAAGTGCGAAAAGTGGTTTTTCAACACTTACACAAGTGCGAAAAGTGGTTTTTCCACACTAATACAAGTGCAAAAGTGGTTTCCTGCACCAACACAAGTGCGAAAAGTGGTTTTTCAACACTAACACAAGTGCAAAAAGTGGTTTTCAACACTAACACAAGTGCGAAAAGTGGTTTTTGCCACACTAATACAAGTGCAAAAGTGGTTTCCTGCACCAACACAAGTGCGAAAAGTGGTTTTTCAACACTAACACAAGTGTGAAAAGTGGTTTTTCAACACTAACACAAGTGCGAAAAGTGGTTTTTCAACACTAACACAAGTGCGAAAAGTGTTTTTTCCACACTAATACAAGTGCAAAAGTGGTTTCCTGCACCAACACAAGTGCGAAAAGTGGTTTTTCAACACTAACACAAGTGCGAAAAGTGGTTTTTCAACACAAACACAAGTGCGAAAAGTGGTTTTTCCACACTAATACAGGTGCAAAAGTGGTTTCCTGCACCAACACAAGTGCGAAAAGTGGTTTTTCAACACTAACACAAGTGCGAAAAGTGGTTTTTCAACACGATCACAAGTGCAAAAAGTGTTTTTTCCACACTAATACAAGTGCAAAAGTGGTTTCCTGCACCAACACAAGTGCGAAAAGTGGTTTTTCAACACTAACACAAGTGCGAAAAGTGGTTTTTCAACACTAACACAAGTGTGAAAAGTGGTTTTTCAACACTATCACAAGTGAAAAAAGTGTTTTTTCCACACTAATACAAGTGCAAAAGTGGTTTCCTGCACCAACACAAGTGCGAAAAGTGGTTTTTCAACACGAACACAAGTGCGAAAAGTGGTTTTTCAACACTAACACAAGTGCGAAAAGTGGTTTTTTCACACTAATACAAGTGCAAAAGTGGTTTCCTGCACCAACACAAGTGCGAAAAGTGGTTTTTCAACACTAACAGAAGTGCGAAAAGTGGTTTTTCAACACTAACACAAGTGCGAAAAGTGGTTTTTCAACAATAACACAAGTGCGAAAAGTGTTTTTTCCACACTAATACAAGTGCAAAAGTGGTTTCCTGCACCAACACAAGTGCGAAAAGTGGTTTTTCAACACTAACACAAGTGCGAAAAGTGGTTTTTCAACACTTACACAAGTGCGAAAAGTGGTTTTTCCACACTAATACAAGTGCAAAAGTGGTTTCCTGCACCAACACAAGTGCGAAAAGTGGTTTTTCAACACTAACACAAGTGCAAAAAGTGGTTTTTCAACACTAACACAAGTGCGAAAAGTGGTTTTTCAACACTAACACAAGTGCGAAAAGTGTTTTTTCCACACTAATACAATTGCAAAAGTGGTTTCCTGCACCAACACAAGTGCGAAAAGTAGTTTTTCAACACTAACACAAGTGCGAAAAGTGTTTTTTCAACACTAACACAAGTGCGAAAAGTGTTTTTTCCACACTAATACAAGTGCAAAAGTGGTTTCCTGCACCAACACAAGTGTGAAAAGTGGTTTTTCAACACTAACACAAGTGCGAAAAGTGGTTTTTCAACACTAACACAAGTGCGAAAAGTGGTTTTTCAACACTAACACAAGTGCGAAAAGTGGTTTTTCAACACTAACACAAGTGCGAAAAGTGGTTTTTCAACACTAACACAAGTGCGAAAAGTGTTTTTTCCACACTAATACAAGTGCAAAAGTGGTTTCCTGCACCAACACAAGTGCGAAAAGTGGTTTTTCAACACTAACACAAGTGCGAAAAGTGGTTTTTCAACACTAACACAAGTGCGAAAAGTGGTTTTTCAACACTAACACAAGTGCGAAAAGTGTTTTTTCCACACTAGTACAAGTGCAAAAGTGGTTTCCTGCACCAACACAAGTACGAAAAGTGGTTTTTCAACACTAACACAAGTGCGAAAAGTGGTTTTTCAACACGAACACAAGTGCGAAAAGTGGTTTTTCAACACTAACACAAGTGCGAAAAGTGGTTTTTCCACACTAATACAAGTGCAAAAGTGGGTTCCTGCACCAACACAAGTGCGAAAAGTGGTTTTTCAACACTAACACAAGTGCGAAAAGTGGTTTTTCAACACTAACACAAGTGCGAAAAGTGGTTTTTCAACACTAACACAAGTGCGAAAAGTGTTTTTTCCACACTAATACAAGTGCAAAAGTGGTTTCCTGCACCAACACAAGTGCGAAAAGTGGTTTTTCAACACTAACACAAGTGCGAAAAGTGGTTTTTCAACACTAACACAAGTGCGAAAAGTGGTTTTTCCACACTAATACAAGTGCAAAAGTGATTTCCTGCACCAACACAAGTGCGAAAAGTGGTTTTTCAACACTAACACAAGTGCAAAAAGTGGTTTTTCAACACTAACACAAGTGTGAAAAGTGGTTTTTCAACACTAACACAAGTGCGAAAAGTGTTTTTTCCACACTAATACAAGTGCAAAAGTGGTTTCCTGCACCAACACAAGTGCGAAAAGTGGTTTTTCAACACTAACACAAGTGCAAAAAGAGGTTTTTCAACACTAACACAAGTGCAAAAAGTGGTTTTTCAACACTAACACAAGTGCGAAAAGTGGTTTTTCCACACTAATACAAGTGCAAAAGTGGTTTCCTGCACCAACACAAGTGCGAAAAGTGGTTTTTCAACACTAACACAAGTGCGAAAAGTGGTTTTTCAACACTATCACAAGTGCAAAAAGTGTTTTTTCCACACTAATACAAGTGCAAAAGTGGTTTCCTGCACCAACACAAGTGCGAAAAGTGGTTTTTCAACACTAACACAAGTGCGAAAAGTGGTTTTTCAACACTAACACAAGTGCGAAAAGTGGTTTTTTCACACTAATACAAGTGCAAAAGTGGTTTCCTGCACCAACACAAGTGCGAAAAGTGGTTTTTCAACACTAACACAAGTGCGAAAAGTGGTTTTTCAACACTAACACAAGTGCGAAAAGTGGTTTTTCAACAATAACACAAGTGCGAAAAGTGTTTTTTCCACACTAATACAAGTACAAAAGTGGTTTCCTGCACCAACACAATTGCGAAAAGTGGTTTTTCAACACAAACACAAGTGCGAAAAGTGGTTTTTCAACACTAACACAAGTGCGAAAAGTGGTTTTTCAACACTAACACAAGTGCGAAAAGTGTTTTTTCCACACTAATACAAGTGCAAAAGTGGTTTCCTGCACCAACACAAGTGCGAAAAGTGGTTTTTCAACACTAACACAAGTGCGAAAAGTGGTTTTTCAACACTAACACAAGTGCGAAAAGTGTTTTTTCCACACTAATACAAGTGCAAAAGTGGTTTCCTGCACCAACACAAGTGCGAAAAGTGGTTTTTCAACACTAACACAAGTGCGAAATGTGGTTTTTCAACACTAACACAAGTGCGAAAAGTGGTTTTTCAACACTAACACAAGTGCGAAAAATGTTTTTTCCACACTAATACAAGTGCAAAAGTGGTTTCCTGCACCTACACAAGTGCGAAAAGTGGTTTTTCAACACTAACACAAGTGTGAAAAGTGGTTTTTCCACACTAATACAAGTGCAAAAGTGGTTTCCTGCACCAACACAAGTGCGAAAAGTGGTTTTTCAACACTAACACAAGTGCGAAAAGTGGTTTTTCAACACTAACACAAGTGCGAAAAGTGGTTTTTCAACACTAACACATGTGCGAAAAGTGGTTTTTCAACACTAACACAAGTGCGAAAAGTGTTTTTTCCACACTAATACAAGTGCAAAAGTGGTTTCCTGCACCAACACAAGTGCGAAAAGTGGTTTTCAACACTAACACAAGTGCGAAAAGTGGTTTTTCAACACTAACACAAGTGCGAAAAGTGGTTTTTCAACACTAACACAAGTGCGAAAAGTGGTTTTTCCACACTAATACAAGTGCAAAAGTGGTTTCCTGCACCAACACAAGTGCGAAAAGTGGTTTTTCAACACTAACACAAGTGCGAAAAGTGTTTTTTCAACACTAACACAAGTGCGAAAAGTGGTTTTTCAACACGATCACAAGTGCAAAAAGTGTTTTTTCCACACTAATACAAGTGCAAAAGTGGTTTCCTGCACCAACACAAGTGCGAAAAGTGGTTTTTCAACACTAACACAAGTGCGAAAAGTGGTTTTTCAACACTAACACAAGTGCGAAAAGTGGTTTTTCAACACTAACACATGTGCGAAAAGTGGTTTTTTCCACACTAATACAAGTGCAAAAGTGGTTTCCTGCACCAACACAAGTGCGAAAAGTGGTTTTTCAACACGAACACAAGTGCGAAAAGTGGTTTTTCAACACTAACACAAGTGCGAAAAGTGTTTTTTCCACACTAATACAATTGCAAAAGTGGTTTCCTGCACCAACACAAGTGCGAAAAGTAGTTTTTCAACACTAACACAAGTGCGAAAAGTGTTTTTTCAACACTAACACAAGTGCGAAAAGTGTTTTTTCCACACTAATACAAGTGCAAAAGTGGTTTCCTGCACCAACACAAGTGTGAAAAGTGGTTTTTCAACACTAACACAAGTGCGAAAAGTGGTTTTTCAACACTAACACAAGTGCGAAAAGTGGTTTTTCAACACTAACACAAGTGCGAAAAGTGGTTTTTCAACACTAACACAAGTGCGAAAAGTGGTTTTTCAACACTAACACAAGTGCGAAAAGTGGTTTTTCAACAATAACACAAGTGCGAAAAGTGTTTTTTCCACACTAATACAAGTGCAAAAGTGGTTTCCTGCACCAACACAAGTGCGAAAAGTGGTTTTTCAACACTAACACAAGTGCGAAAAGTGGTTTTTCAACACTTACACAAGTGCGAAAAGTGGTTTTTCCACACTAATACAAGTGCAAAAGTGGTTTCCTGCACCAACACAAGTGCGAAAAGTGGTTTTTCAACACTAACACAAGTGCAAAAAGTGGTTTTTCAACACTAACACAAGTGCGAAAAGTGGTTTTTCAACACTAACACAAGTGCGAAAAGTGTTTTTTCCACACTAATACAATTGCAAAAGTGGTTTCCTGCACCAACACAAGTGCGAAAAGTAGTTTTTCAACACTAACACAAGTGCGAAAAGTGTTTTTTCAACACTAACACAAGTGCGAAAAGTGTTTTTTCCACACTAATACAAGTGCAAAAGTGGTTTCCTGCACCAACACAAGTGTGAAAAGTGGTTTTTCAACACTAACACAAGTGCGAAAAGTGGTTTTTCAACACTAACACAAGTGCGAAAAGTGGTTTTTCAACACTAACACAAGTGCGAAAAGTGGTTTTTCAACACTAACACAAGTGCGAAAAGTGGTTTTTCAACACTAACACAAGTGCGAAAAGTGTTTTTTCCACACTAATACAAGTGCAAAAGTGGTTTCCTGCACCAACACAAGTGCGAAAAGTGGTTTTTCAACACTAACACAAGTGCGAAAAGTGGTTTTTCAACACTAACACAAGTGCGAAAAGTGGTTTTTCAACACTAACACAAGTGCGAAAAGTGTTTTTTCCACACTAGTACAAGTGCAAAAGTGGTTTCCTGCACCAACACAAGTACGAAAAGTGGTTTTTCAACACTAACACAAGTGCGAAAAGTGGTTTTTCAACACGAACACAAGTGCGAAAAGTGGTTTTTCAACACTAACACAAGTGCGAAAAGTGGTTTTTCCACACTAATACAAGTGCAAAAGTGGGTTCCTGCACCAACACAAGTGCGAAAAGTGGTTTTTCAACACTAACACAAGTGCGAAAAGTGGTTTTTCAACACTAACACAAGTGCGAAAAGTGGTTTTTCAACACTAACACAAGTGCGAAAAGTGTTTTTTCCACACTAATACAAGTGCAAAAGTGGTTTCCTGCACCAACACAAGTGCGAAAAGTGGTTTTTCAACACTAACACAAGTGCGAAAAGTGGTTTTTCAACACTAACACAAGTGCGAAAAGTGGTTTTTCCACACTAATACAAGTGCAAAAGTGATTTCCTGCACCAACACAAGTGCGAAAAGTGGTTTTTCAACACTAACACAAGTGCAAAAAGTGGTTTTTCAACACTAACACAAGTGCGAAAAGTGGTTTTTCAACACTAACACAAGTGCGAAAAGTGTTTTTTCCACACTAATACAAGTGCAAAAGTGGTTTCCTGCACCAACACAAGTGCGAAAAGTGGTTTTTCAACACTAACACAAGTGCAAAAAGAGGTTTTTCAACACTAACACAAGTGCAAAAAGTGGTTTTTCAACACTAACACAAGTGCGAAAAGTGGTTTTTCCACACTAATACAAGTGCAAAAGTGGTTTCCTGCACCAACACAAGTGCGAAAAGTGGTTTTTCAACACTAACACAAGTGCGAAAAGTGGTTTTTCAACACTATCACAAGTGCAAAAAGTGTTTTTTCCACACTAACACAAGTGCAAAAGTGGTTTCCTGCACCAACACAAGTGCGAAAAGTGGTTTTTCAACACTAACACAAGTGCGAAAAGTGGTTTTTCAACACTAACACAAGTGCGAAAAGTGGTTTTTTCACACTAATACAAGTGCAAAAGTGGTTTCCTGCACCAACACAAGTGCGAAAAGTGGTTTTTCAACACTAACACAAGTGCGAAAAGTGGTTTTTCAACACTAACACAAGTGCGAAAAGTGGTTTTTCAACAATAACACAAGTGCGAAAAGTGTTTTTTCCACACTAATACAAGTGCAAAAGTGGTTTCCTGCACCAACACAATTGCGAAAAGTGTTTTTTCCACACTAATACAAGTGAAAAAGTGGTTTCCTGCACCAACACAAGTGCGAAAAAGTGGTTTTCAACACTAACACAAGTGCGAAAAGTGGTTTTTCAACACTAACACAAGTGCGAAAAGTGGTTTTTCAACAATAACACAAGTGCGAAAAGTGGTTTTTCAACACTAACACAAGTGCGAAAAGTGGTTTTTCAACACTAACACAAGTGCGAAAAGTGGTTTTTCAACACTAACACAAGTGCGAAAAGTGTTTTTTCCACACTAATACAAGTGCAAAAGTGGTTTCCTGCACCAACACAAGTGCGAAAAGTGGTTTTTCAACACTAACACAAGTGCGAAAAGTAGTTTTTCAACACTAACACAAGTGCGAAAAGTGTTTTTTCCACACTAATACAAGTGCAAAAGTGGTTTCCTGCACCAACACAAGTGCGAAAAGTGGTTTTTCAACACTAACACAAGTGCGAAATGTGGTTTTTCAACACTAACACAAGTGCGAAAAGTGGTTTTTCAACACTAACACAAGTGCGAAAAATGTTTTTCCACACTAATACAAGTGCAAAAGTGGTTTCCTGCACCAACACAAGTGAGAAAAGTGGTTTTTCAACACTAACACAAGTGCGAAAAGTGGTTTTTCAACACTAACACAAGTGCGAAAAGTGGTTTTTCAACACTAACACAAGTGCGAAAAGTGGTTTTTCAACACTAACACAAGTGCGAAAAGTGTTTTTCCCACACTAATACAAGTGCAAAAGTGGTTTCCTGCACCAAAACAAGTGCGAAATGTGGTTTTTCAACACAAACACAAGTGCGAAAAGTGGTTTTTCAACACTAACACAAGTGCGAAAAGTGTTTTTTCCACACTAATACAAGTGCAAAAGTGGTTTCCTGCCCCAACACAAGTGCGAAAAGTGGTTTTTCAACACTAACACAAGTGCGAAAAGTGGTTTTTCAACACTAACACAAGTGCGAAAAGTGGTTTTTCAAAACTAACACAAGTGCGAAAAGTGGTGTTTCCACACTAATACAAGTGCAAAAGTGGTTTCCTGCACCAACACAAGTGCGAAAAGTGGGTTTTCAACACTAACACAAGTGCGAAAAGTGGTTTTTCAACACTAACACAAGTGCGAAAAGTGGTTTTTCAACACTACACAAGTGCGAAAAGTGTTTTTTCCACACTAATACAAGTGCAAAAGTGGTTTCCTGCACCAACACAAGTGCGAAAAGTGGTTTTTCAACACTAACACAAGTGCGAAAAGTGGTTTTTCAACACTATCACAAGTGAAAAAAGTGTTTTTTCCACACTAATACAAGTGCAAAAGTGGTTTCCTGCACCAACACAAGTGCGAAAAGTGGTTTTTCAACAGTAACACAAGTGCGAAAAGTGGTTTTTCAACACGAACACAAGTGCGAAAAGTGGTTTTTCAACACTAACACAAGTGTGAAAAGTGGTTTTTCCACACTAATACAAGTGCAAAAGTGGTTTCCTGCACCAACACAAGTGCGAAAAGTGGTTTTTCAACACTAACACAAGTGCAAAAAGTGGTTTTTCAACACTAACACAAGTGCGAAAAGTGGTTTTTCAACACTAACACATGTGCGAAAAGTGGTTTTTCAACACTAACACAAGTGCGAAAAGTGTTTTTTCCACACTAATACAAGTGCAAAAGTGGTTTCCTGCACCAACACAAGTGCGAAAAGTGGTTTTCAACACTAACACAAGTGCGAAAAGTGGTTTTTCAACACTAACACAAGTGCGAAAAGTGGTTTTTCAACAATAACACAAGTGCGAAAAGTGGTTTTTCAACACTAACACAAGTGCGAAAAGTGGTTTTTCCACACTAATACAAGTGCAAAAGTGGTTTCCTGCACCAACACAAGTGCGAAAAGTGGTTTTTCAACACAAACACAAGTGCGAAAAGTGGTTTTTCAACACTAACACAAGTGCGAAAAGTGGTTTTTCAACACTAACACAAGTGCGAAAAGTGTTTTTTCCACACTAATACAAGTGCAAAAGTGGTTTCCTGCACCAACACAAGTGCGAAAAGTGGTTTTTCAACACTAACACAAGTGCGAAAAGTGGTTTTTCAACATTAACACAAGTGCGAAAAGTGTTTTTTCCACACTAATACAAGTGCAAAAGTGGTTTCCTGCACCAACACAAGTGCGAAAAGTGGTTTTTCAACACTAACACAAGTGCGAAATGTGGTTTTTCAACACTAACACAAGTGCGAAAAGTGGTTTTTCAACACTAACACAAGTGCGAAAAATGTTTTTTCCACACTAATACAAGTGCAAAAGTGGTTTCCTGCACCTACACAAGTGCGAAAAGTGGTTTTTCAACACTAACACAAGTGTGAAAAGTGGTTTTTCCACACTAATACAAGTGCAAAAGTGGTTTCCTGCACCAACACAAGTGCGAAAAGTGGTTTTTCAACACTAACACAAGTGCGAAAAGTGGTTTTTCAACACTAACACAAGTGCGAAAAGTGGTTTTTCAACACTAACACATGTGCGAAAAGTGGTTTTTCAACACTAACACAAGTGCGAAAAGTGTTTTTTCCACACTAATACAAGTGCAAAAGTGGTTTCCTGCACCAACACAAGTGCGAAAAGTGGTTTTCAACACTAACACAAGTGCGAAAAGTGGTTTTTCAACACTAACACAAGTGCGAAAAGTGGTTTTTCAACACTAACACAAGTGCGAAAAGTGGTTTTTCCACACTAATACAAGTGCAAAAGTGGTTTCCTGCACCAACACAAGTGCGAAAAGTGGTTTTTCAACACTAACACAAGTGCGAAAAGTGTTTTTTCAACACTAACACAAGTGCGAAAAGTGGTTTTTCAACACGATCACAAGTGCAAAAAGTGTTTTTTCCACACTAATACAAGTGCAAAAGTGGTTTCCTGCACCAACACAAGTGCGAAAAGTGGTTTTTCAACACTAACACAAGTGCGAAAAGTGGTTTTTCAACACTAACACAAGTGCGAAAAGTGGTTTTTCAACACTAACACATGTGCGAAAAGTGGTTTTTTCCACACTAATACAAGTGCAAACGTGGTTTCCTGCACCAACACAAGTGCGAAAAGTGGTTTTTCAACACGAACACAAGTGCGAAAAGTGGTTTTTCAACACTAACACAAGTGCGAAAAGTGTTTTTTCCACACTAATACAATTGCAAAAGTGGTTTCCTGCACCAACACAAGTGCGAAAAGTAGTTTTTCAACACTAACACAAGTGCGAAAAGTGTTTTTTCAACACTAACACAAGTGCGAAAAGTGTTTTTTCCACACTAATACAAGTGCAAAAGTGGTTTCCTGCACCAACACAAGTGTGAAAAGTGGTTTTTCAACACTAACACAAGTGCGAAAAGTGGTTTTTCAACACTAACACAAGTGCGAAAAGTGGTTTTTCAACACTAACACAAGTGCGAAAAGTGGTTTTTCAACACTAACACAAGTGCGAAAAGTGGTTTTTCAACACTAACACAAGTGCGAAAAGTGTTTTTTCCACACTAATACAAGTGCAAAAGTGGTTTCCTGCACCAACACAAGTGCGAAAAGTGGTTTTTCAACACTAACACAAGTGCGAAAAGTGGTTTTTCAACACTAACACAAGTGCGAAAAGTGGTTTTTCAACACTAACACAAGTGCGAAAAGTGTTTTTTCCACACTAATACAAGTGCAAAAGTGGTTTCCTGCACCAACACAAGTACGAAAAGTGGTTTTTCAACACTAACACAAGTGCGAAAAGTGGTTTTTCAACACGAACACAAGTGCGAAAAGTGGTTTTTCAACACTAACACAAGTGCGAAAAGTGGTTTTTCCACACTAATACAAGTGCAAAAGTGGGTTCCTGCACCAACACAAGTGCGAAAAGTGGTTTTTCAACACTAACACAAGTGCGAAAAGTGGTTTTTCAACACTAACACAAGTGCGAAAAGTGGTTTTTCAACACTAACACAACTGCGAAAAGTGTTTTTTCCACACTAATACAAGTGCAAAAGTGGTTTCCTGCACCAACACAAGTGCGAAAAGTGGTTTTTCAACACTAACACAAGTGCGAAAAGTGGTTTTTCAACACTAACACAAGTGCGAAAAGTGGTTTTTCCACACTAATACAAGTGCAAAAGTGATTTCCTGCACCAACACAAGTGCGAAAAGTGGTTTTTCAACACTAACACAAGTGCGAAAAGTGGTTTTTCAACACTTACACAAGTGCGAAAAGTGGTTTTTCCACACTAATACAAGTGCAAAAGTGGTTTCCTGCACCAACACAAGTGCGAAAAGTGGTTTTTCAACACTAACACAAGTGCAAAAAGTGGTTTTCAACACTAACACAAGTGCGAAAAGTGGTTTTTGCCACACTAATACAAGTGCAAAAGTGGTTTCCTGCACCAACACAAGTGCGAAAAGTGGTTTTTCAACACTAACACAAGTGTGAAAAGTGGTTTTTCAACACTAACACAAGTGCGAAAAGTGGTTTTTCAACACTAACACAAGTGCGAAAAGTGTTTTTTCCACACTAATACAAGTGCAAAAGTGGTTTCCTGCACCAACACAAGTGCGAAAAGTGGTTTTTCAACACTAACACAAGTGCGAAAAGTGGTTTTTCAACACAAACACAAGTGCGAAAAGTAGTTTTTCCACACTAATACAGGTGCAAAAGTGGTTTCCTGCACCAACACAAGTGCGAAAAGTGGTTTTTCAACACTAACACAAGTGCGAAAAGTGGTTTTTCAACACGATCACAAGTGCAAAAAGTGTTTTTTCCACACTAATACAAGTGCAAAAGTGGTTTCCTGCACCAACACAAGTGCGAAAAGTGGTTTTTCAACACTAACACAAGTGCGAAAAGTGGTTTTTCAACACTAACACAAGTGTGAAAAGTGGTTTTTCAACACTATCACAAGTGAAAAAAGTGTTTTTTCCACACTAATACAAGTGCAAAAGTGGTTTCCTGCACCAACACAAGTGCGAAAAGTGGTTTTTCAACACGAACACAAGTGCGAAAAGTGGTTTTTTCAACACTAACACAAGTGCGAAAAGTGGTTTTTTCACACTAATACAAGTGCAAAAGTGGTTTCCTGCACCAACACAAGTGCGAAAAGTGGTTTTTCAACACTAACAGAAGTGCGAAAAGTGGTTTTTCAACACTAACACAAGTGCGAAAAGTGGTTTTTCAACAATAACACAAGTGCGAAAAGTGTTTTTTCCACACTAATACAAGTGCAAAAGTGGTTTCCTGCACCAACACAAGTGCGAAAAGTGGTTTTTCAACACTAACACAAGTGCGAAAAGTGGTTTTTCAACACTTACACAAGTGCGAAAAGTGGTTTTTCCACACTAATACAAGTGCAAAAGTGGTTTCCATGCACCAACACAAGTGCGAAAAGTGGTTTTTCAACACTAACACAAGTGCAAAAAGTGTTTTTCAACACTAACACAAGTGCGAAAAGTGGTTTTTCACACTAACACAAGTGCGAAAAGTGTTTTTTCCACACTAATACAATTGCAAAAGTGGTTTCCTGCACCAACACAAGTGCGAAAAGTAGTTTTTCAACACTAACACAAGTGCGAAAAAGTGTTTTTTCAACACTAACACAAGTGCGAAAAGTGTTTTTTCCACACTAATACAAGTGCAAAAGTGGTTTCCTGCACCAACACAAGTGTGAAAAGTGGTTTTTCAACACTAACACAAGTGCGAAAAAGTGGTTTTTTCAACACTAACACAAGTGCGAAAAGTGGTTTTTCAACACTAACACAAGTGCGAAAAGTGGTTTTTCAACACTAACACAAGTGCGAAAAGTGGTTTTTCAACACTAACACAGTGCGAAAAGTGTTTTTTCCACACTAATACAAGTGCAAAAGTGGTTTCCTGCACCAACACAAGTGCGAAAAGTGGTTTTTCAACACTAACACAAGTGCGAAAAGTGGTTTTTCAACACTAACACAAGTGCGAAAAGTGGTTTTTCAACACTAACACAAGTGCGAAAAGTGTTTTTTCCACACTAGTACAAGTGCAAAAGTGGTTTCCTGCACCAACACAAGTACGAAAAGTGGTTTTTCAACACTAACACAAGTGCGAAAAGTGGTTTTTCAACACGAACACAAGTGCGAAAAGTGGTTTTTCAACACTAACACAAGTGCGAAAAGTGGTTTTTCCACACTAATACAAGTGCAAAAGTGGGTTTCCTGCACCAACACAAGTGCGAAAAGTGGTTTTTCAACACTAACACAAGTGCGAAAAGTGGTTTTTCAACACTAACACAAGTGCGAAAAGTGGTTTTTCAACACTAACACAAGTGCGAAAAGTGTTTTTTCCACACTAATACAAGTGCAAAAGTGGTTTCCTGCACCAACACAAGTGCGAAAAGTGGTTTTTCAACACTAACACAGTGCGAAAAGTGGTTTTTCAACACTAACACAAGTGCGAAAAGTGGTTTTTCCACACTAATACAAGTGCAAAAGTGATTTCCTGCACCAACACAAGTGCGAAAAGTGGTTTTTCAACACTAACACAAGTGCAAAAAGTGGTTTTTCAACACTAACACAAGTGCGGAAAAGTGGTTTTTCAACACTAACACAAGTGCGAAAAGTGTTTTTTCCACACTAATACAAGTGCAAAAGTGGTTTCCTGCACCAACACAAGTGCGAAAAGTGGTTTTTCAACACTAACACAAGTGCAAAAAGAGGTTTTTCAACACTAACACAAGTGCAAAAAAGTGGTTTTCAACACTAACACAAGTGCGAAAAGTGGTTTTTCCACACTAATACAAGTGCAAAAGTGGTTTCCTGCACCAACACAAGTGCGAAAAGTGTTTTTCAACACTAACACAAGTGCGAAAAGTGGTTTTTCAACACTATCACAAGTGCAAAAAGTGTTTTTTCCACACTAATACAAGTGCAAAAGTGGTTTCCTGCACCAACACAAGTGCGAAAAGTGGTTTTTCAACACTAACACAAGTGTGAAAAGTGGTTTTTCAACATGAACACAAGTGCGAAAAGTGGTTTTTCAACACTAACACAAGTGCGAAAAGTGGTTTTTCCACACTAATACAAGTGCAAAAGTGGTTTCCTGCACCAACACAAGTGCGAAAAGTGGTTTTTCAACACTAACACAAGTGCGAAAAGTGGTTTTTCAACACTAACACAAGTGCGAAAAGTGGTTTTTCAACACTAACACATGTGCGAAAAGTGGTTTTTCAACACTAACACAAGTGCGAAAAGTGTTTTTTCCACACTAATACAAGTGAAAAAGTGGTTTCCTGCACCAACACAAGTGCGAAAAAGTGGTTTTCAACACTAACACAAGTGCGAAAAGTGGTTTTTCAACACTAACACAAGTGCGAAAAGTGGTTTTTCAACAATAACACAAGTGCGAAAAGTGGTTTTTCAACACTAACACAAGTGCGAAAAGTGGTTTTTCCACACTAATACAAGTGCAAAAGTGGTTTCCTGCACCAACACAAGTGCGAAAAGTGGTTTTTCAACACTAACACAAGTGCGAAAAGTGGTTTTTCAACACAAACACAAGTGCGAAAAGTGGTTTTTCCACACTAATACAGGTGCAAAAGTGGTTTCCTGCACCAACACAAGTGCGAAAAGTGGTTTTTCAACACTAACACAAGTGCGAAAAGTGGTTTTTCAACACGATCACAAGTGCAAAAAGTGTTTTTTCCACACTAATACAAGTGCAAAAGTGGTTTCCTGCACCAACACAAGTGCGAAAAGTGGTTTTTCAACACTAACACAAGTGCGAAAAGTGGTTTTTCAACACTAACACAAGTGTGAAAAGTGGTTTTTCAACACTATCACAAGTGAAAAAAGTGTTTTTTCCACACTAATACAAGTGCAAAAGTGGTTTCCTGCACCAACACAAGTGCGAAAAGTGGTTTTTCAACACGAACACAAGTGCGAAAAGTGGTTTTTCAACACTAACACAAGTGCGAAAAGTGGTTTTTTCACACTAATACAAGTGCAAAAGTGGTTTCCTGCACCAACACAAGTGCGAAAAGTGGTTTTTCAACACTAACAGAAGTGCGAAAAGTGGTTTTTCAACACTAACACAAGTGCGAAAAGTGGTTTTTCAACAATAACACAAGTGCGAAAAGTGTTTTTTCCACACTAATACAAGTGCAAAAGTGGTTTCCTGCACCAACACAAGTGCGAAAAGTGGTTTTTCAACACTAACACAAGTGCGAAAAGTGGTTTTTCAACACTTACACAAGTGCGAAAAGTGGTTTTTCCACACTAATACAAGTGCAAAAGTGGTTTCCTGCACCAACACAAGTGCGAAAAGTGGTTTTTCAACACTAACACAAGTGCAAAAAGTGGTTTTTCAACACTAACACAAGTGCGAAAAGTGGTTTTTCAACACTAACACAAGTGCGAAAAGTGTTTTTTCCACACTAATACAATTGCAAAAGTGGTTTCCTGCACCAACACAAGTGCGAAAAGTAGTTTTTCAACACTAACACAAGTGCGAAAAGTGTTTTTTCAACACTAACACAAGTGCGAAAAGTGTTTTTTCCACACTAATACAAGTGCAAAAGTGGTTTCCTGCACCAACACAAGTGTGAAAAGTGGTTTTTCAACACTAACACAAGTGCGAAAAGTGGTTTTTCAACACTAACACAAGTGCGAAAAGTGGTTTTTCAACACTAACACAAGTGCGAAAAGTGGTTTTTCAACACTAACACAAGTGCGAAAAGTGGTTTTTCAACACTAACACAAGTGCGAAAAGTGTTTTTTCCACACTAATACAAGTGCAAAAGTGGTTTCCTGCACCAACACAAGTGCGAAAAGTGGTTTTTCAACACTAACACAAGTGCGAAAAGTGGTTTTTCAACACTAACACAAGTGCGAAAAGTGGTTTTTCAACACTAACACAAGTGCGAAAAGTGTTTTTTCCACACTAGTACAAGTGCAAAAGTGGTTTCCTGCACCAACACAAGTACGAAAAGTGGTTTTTCAACACTAACACAAGTGCGAAAAGTGGTTTTTCAACACGAACACAAGTGCGAAAAGTGGTTTTTCAACACTAACACAAGTGCAAAAAGTGGTTTTTCCACACTAATACAAGTGCAAAAGTGGGTTCCTGCACCAACACAAGTGCGAAAAGTGGTTTTTCAACACTAACACAAGTGCGAAAAGTGGTTTTTCAACACTAACACAAGTGCGAAAAGTGGTTTTTCAACACTAACACAAGTGCGAAAAGTGTTTTTTCCACACTAATACAAGTGCAAAAGTGGTTTCCTGCACCAACACAAGTGCGAAAAGTGGTTTTTCAACACTAACACAAGTGCGAAAAGTGGTTTTTCAACACTAACACAAGTGCGAAAAGTGGTTTTTCCACACTAATACAAGTGCAAAAGTGATTTCCTGCACCAACACAAGTGCGAAAAGTGGTTTTTCAACACTAACACAAGTGCAAAAAGTGGTTTTTCAACACTAACACAAGTGCGAAAAGTGGTTTTTCAACACTAACACAAGTGCGAAAAGTGTTTTTTCCACACTAATACAAGTGCAAAAGTGGTTTCCTGCACCAACACAAGTGCGAAAAGTGGTTTTTCAACACTAACACAAGTGCAAAAAGAGGTTTTTCAACACTAACACAAGTGCAAAAAGTGGTTTTTCAACACTAACACAAGTGCGAAAAGTGGTTTTTCCACACTAATACAAGTGCAAAAGTGGTTTCCTGCACCAACACAAGTGCGAAAAGTGGTTTTTCAACACTAACACAAGTGCGAAAAGTGGTTTTTCAACACTATCACAAGTGCAAAAAGTGTTTTTTCCACACTAATACAAGTGCAAAAGTGGTTTCCTGCACCAACACAAGTGCGAAAAGTGGTTTTTCAACACTAACACAAGTGTGAAAAGTGGTTTTTCAACATGAACACAAGTGCGAAAAGTGGTTTTTCAACACTAACACAAGTGCGAAAAGTGGTTTTTCCACACTAATACAAGTGCAAAAGTGGTTTCCTGCACCAACACAAGTGCGAAAAGTGGTTTTTCAACACTAACACAAGTGCGAAAAGTGGTTTTTCAACACTAACACAAGTGCGAAAAGTGGTTTTTCAACACTAACACATGTGCGAAAAGTGGTTTTTCAACACTAACACAAGTGCGAAAAGTGTTTTTTCCACACTAATACAAGTGAAAAAGTGGTTTCCTGCACCAACACAAGTGCGAAAAAGTGGTTTTCAACACTAACACAAGTGCGAAAAGTGGTTTTTCAACACTAACACAAGTGCGAAAAGTGGTTTTTCAACAATAACACAAGTGCGAAAAGTGGTTTTTCAACACTAACACAAGTGCGAAAAGTGGTTTTTCCACACTAATACAAGTGCAAAAGTGGTTTCCTGCACCAACACAAGTGCGAAAAGTGGTTTTTCAACACTAACACAAGTGCGAAAAGTGGTTTTTCAACACTAACACAAGTGCGAAAAGTGGTTTTTCAACACTAACACAAGTGCGAAAAGTGTTTTTTCCACACTAATACAAGTGCAAAAGTGGTTTCCTGCACCAACACAAGTGCGAAAAGTGGTTTTTCAACACTAACACAAGTGCGAAAAGTAGTTTTTCAACACTAACACAAGTGCGAAAAGTGTTTTTTCCACACTAATACAAGTGCAAAAGTGGTTTCCTGCACCAACACAAGTGCGAAAAGTGGTTTTTCAACACTAACACAAGTGCGAAATGTGGTTTTTCAACACTAACACAAGTGCGAAAAGTGGTTTTTCAACACTAACACAAGTGCGAAAAATGTTTTTCCACACTAATACAAGTGCAAAAGTGGTTTCCTGCACCAACACAAGTGAGAAAAGTGGTTTTTCAACACTAACACAAGTGCGAAAAGTGGTTTTTCAACACTAACACAAGTGCGAAAAGTGGTTTTTCAACACTAACACAAGTGCGAAAAGTGGTTTTTCAACACTAACACAAGTGCGAAAAGTGTTTTTCCCACACTAATACAAGTGCAAAAGTGGTTTCCTGCACCAAAACAAGTGCGAAATGTGGTTTTTCAACACAAACACAAGTGCGAAAAGTGGTTTTTCAACACTAACACAAGTGCGAAAAGTGTTTTTTCCACACTAATACAAGTGCAAAAGTGGTTTCCTGCCCCAACACAAGTGCGAAAAGTGGTTTTTCAACACTAACACAAGTGCGAAAAGTGGTTTTTCAACACTAACACAAGTGCGAAAAGTGGTTTTTCAAAACTAACACAAGTGCGAAAAGTGGTGTTTCCACACTAATACAAGTGCAAAAGTGGTTTCCTGCACCAACACAAGTGCGAAAAGTGGTTTTTCAACACTAACACAAGTGCGAAAAGTGGTTTTTCAACACTAACACAAGTGCGAAAAGTGGTTTTTCAACACTACACAAGTGCGAAAAGTGTTTTTTCCACACTAATACAAGTGCAAAAGTGGTTTCCTGCACCAACACAAGTGCGAAATGTGGTTTTTCAACACTAACACAAGTGCGAAAAGTGGTTTTTCAACACAAACACAAGTGCGAAAAGTGGTTTTTCAACACTAACACAAGTGCGAAAAGTGGTTTTTCCACACTAATACAAGTGCAAATGTGGTTTCCTGCACCAACACAAGTGCGAAAAGTGGTTTTTCAACACTAACACAAGTGCGAAAAGTGGTTTTTCAATACGATCACAAGTGCAAAAAGTGTTTTTCCACACTAATACAAGTGCAAAAGTGGTTTCCTGCACCAACACAAGTGCGAAAAGTGGTTTTTCAACACTAACACAAGTGCGAAAAGTGGTTTTTCAACACTAACACAAGTGCGAAAAGTGGTTTTTCAACACTATCACAAGGGCAAAAAGTGTTTTTTCCACACTAATACAAGTGCAAAAGTGGTTTCCTGCACCAACACAAGTGCGAAAAGTGGTTTTTCAACACTAACACAAGTGCGAAAAGTGGTTTTTCAACACAAACACAAGTGCGAAAAGTGGTTTTTCAACACTAACACAAGTGCGAAAAGTGGTTTTTCCACACTAATACAGGTGCAAAAGTGGTTTCCTGCACCAACACAAGTGCGAAAAGTGGTTTTTCAACACTAACACAAGTGCAAAAAGTGGTTTTTCAACACGATCACAAGTGCAAAAAGTGTTTTTTCCACACTAATACAAGTGCAAAAGTGGTTTCCTGCACCAACACAAGTGCGAAAAGTGGTTTTTCAACACTAACACAAGTGCGAAAAGTGGTTTTTCAACACTAACACAAGTGCGAAAAGTGGTTTTTCAACACTATCACAAGTGCAAAAAGTGTTTTTTCAACACGAACACAAGTGCGAAAAGTGGTTTTTCAACACTAACACAAGTGCGAAAAGTGGTTTTTCCACACTAATACAAGTGCAAAAGTGGGTTCCTGCACCAACACAAGTGCGAAAAGTGGTTTTTCAACACTAACACAAGTGCGAAAAGTGGTTTTTCAACACTAACACAAGTGCGAAAAGTGGTTTTTCAACACTAACACAAGTGCGAAAAGTGTTTTTTCCACACTTATACAAGTGCAAAAGTGGTTTCCTGCACCAACACAAGTGCGAAAAGTGGTTTTTCAACACTAACACAAGTGCGAAAAGTGGTTTTTCAACACTAACACAAGTGCGAAAAGTGGTTTTTCCACACTAATACAAGTGCAAAAGTGATTTCCTGCACCAACACAAGTGCGAAAAGTGGTTTTTCAACACTAACACAAGTGCAAAAAGTGGTTTTTTCAACACTAACACAAGTGCGAAAAGTGGTTTTTCAACACTAACACAAGTGCGAAAAGTGTTTTTTCCACACTAATACAAGTGCAAAAGTGGTTTCCTGCACCAACACAAGTGCGAAAAGTGGTTTTTCAACACTAACACAAGTGCAAAAAGAGGTTTTTCAACACTAACACAAGTGCAAAAAGTGGTTTTTCAACACTAACACAAGTGCGAAAAGTGGTTTTTCCACACTAATACAAGTGCAAAAGTGGTTTCCTGCACCAACACAAGTGCGAAAAGTGGTTTTTCAACACTAACACAAGTGCGAAAAGTGGTTTTTCAACACTATCACAAGTGCAAAAAGTGTTTTTTCCACACTAATACAAGTGCAAAAGTGGTTTCCTGCACCAACACAAGTGCGAAAAGTGGTTTTTCAACACTAACACAAGTGTGAAAAGTGGTTTTTCAACATGAACACAAGTGCGAAAAGTGGTTTTTCAACACTAACACAAGTGCGAAAAGTGGTTTTTCAACACTAACACAAGTGCGAAAAGTGGTTTTTCCACACTAATACAAGTGCAAAAGTGATTTCCTGCACCAACACAAGTGCGAAAAGTGGTTTTTCAACACTAACACAAGTGCAAAAAGTGGTTTTTCAACACTAACACAAGTGCGAAAAGTGGTTTTTCAACACTAACACAAGTGCGAAAAGTGTTTTTTCCACACTAATACAAGTGCAAAAGTGGTTTCCTGCACCAACACAAGTGCGAAAAGTGGTTTTTCAACACTAACACAAGTGCAAAAAGAGGTTTTTCAACACTAACACAAGTGCAAAAAGTGGTTTTTCAACACTAACACAAGTGCGAAAAGTGGTTTTTCCACACTAATACAAGTGCAAAAGTGGTTTCCTGCACCAACACAAGTGCGAAAAGTGGTTTTTCAACACTAACACAAGTGCGAAAAGTGGTTTTTCAACACTAACACAAGTGCGAAAAGTGGTTTTTCAACACAAACACAAGTGCGAAAAGTGGTTTTTCAACACTAACACAAGTGCGAAAAGTGGTTTTTCCACACTAATACAGGTGCAAAAGTGGTTTCCTGCACCAACACAAGTGCGAAAAGTGGTTTTTCAACACTAACACAAGTGCGAAAAGTGGTTTTTCAACACGATCACAAGTGCAAAAAGTGTTTTTTCCACACTAATACAAGTGCAAAAGTGGTTTCCTGCACCAACACAAGTGCGAAAAGTGGTTTTTCAACACTAACACAAGTGCGAAAAGTGGTTTTTCAACACTAACACAAGTGCGAAAAGTGGTTTTTCAACACTATCACAAGTGCAAAAAGTGTTTTTTCAACACGAACACAAGTGCGAAAAGTGGTTTTTCAACACTAACACAAGTGCGAAAAGTGGTTTTTCCACACTAATACAAGTGCAAAAGTGGGTTCCTGCACCAACACAAGTGCGAAAAGTGGTTTTTCAACACTAACACAAGTGCGAAAAGTGGTTTTTCAACACTAACACAAGTGCGAAAAGTGGTTTTTCAACACTAACACAAGTGCGAAAAGTGTTTTTTCCACACTAATACAAGTGCAAAAGTGGTTTCCTGCACCAACACAAGTGCGAAAAGTGGTTTTTCAACACTAACACAAGTGCGAAAAGTGGTTTTTCAACACTAACACAAGTGCGAAAAGTGGTTTTTCCACACTAATACAAGTGCAAAAGTGATTTCCTGCACCAACACAAGTGCGAAAAGTGGTTTTTCAACACTAACACAAGTGCAAAAAGTGGTTTTTCAACACTAACACAAGTGCGAAAAGTGGTTTTTCAACACTAACACAAGTGCGAAAAGTGTTTTTTCCACACTAATACAAGTGCAAAAGTGGTTTCCTGCACCAACACAAGTGCGAAAAGTGGTTTTTCAACACTAACACAAGTGCAAAAAGAGGTTTTTCAACACTAACACAAGTGCAAAAAGTGGTTTTTCAACACTAACACAAGTGCGAAAAGTGGTTTTTCCACACTAATACAAGTGCAAAAGTGGTTTCCTGCACCAACACAAGTGCGAAAAGTGGTTTTTCAACACTAACACAAGTGCGAAAAGTGGTTTTTCAACACTATCACAAGTGCAAAAAGTGTTTTTTCCACACTAATACAAGTGCAAAAGTGGTTTCCTGCACCAACACAAGTGCGAAAAGTGGTTTTTCAACACTAACACAAGTGTGAAAAGTGGTTTTTCAACATGAACACAAGTGCGAAAAGTGGTTTTTCAACACTAACACAAGTGCGAAAAGTGGTTTTTCAACACTAACACAAGTGCGAAAAGTGGTTTTTCCACACTAATACAAGTGCAAAAGTGATTTCCTGCACCAACACAAGTGCGAAAAGTGGTTTTTCAACACTAACACAAGTGCAAAAAGTGGTTTTTCAACACTAACACAAGTGCGAAAAGTGGTTTTTCAACACTAACACAAGTGCGAAAAGTGTTTTTTCCACACTAATACAAGTGCAAAAGTGGTTTCCTGCACCAACACAAGTGCGAAAAGTGGTTTTTCAACACTAACACAAGTGCAAAAAGAGGTTTTTCAACACTAACAGAAGTGCGAAAAGTGGTTTTTCCACACTAATACAAGTGCAAAAGTGGTTTCCTGCACCAACACAAGTGCGAAAAGTGGTTTTTCAACACTAACACAAGTGCGAAAAGTGGTTTTTCAACACTATCACAAGTGCAAAAAGTGTTTTTTCCACACTAATACAAGTGCAAAAGTGGTTTCCTGCACCAACACAAGTGCGAAAGTGGTTTTTCAACACTAACACAAGTGCGAAAAGTGGTTTTTCAACACGATCACAAGTGCAAAAAGTGTTTTTTCCACACTAATACAAGTGCAAAGGTGGTTTCCTGCACCAACACAAGTGCGAAAAGTGGTTTTTCAACACTAACACAAGTGCGAAAAGTGGTTTTTCAACACTAACACAAGTGCGAAAAGTGGTTTTTCAACACTATCACAAGTACAAAAAGTGTTTTTTTCCACACTAATACAAGTGCAAAAGTGGTTTCCTGCACCAACACAAGTGCGAAAAGTGGTTTTTCAACACGAACACAAGTGCGAAAAGTGGTTTTTCAACACTAACACAAGTGCGAAAAGTGGTTTTTCCACACTAATACAAGTGCAAAAGTGGTTTCCTGCACCAACACAAGTGCGAAAAGTGGTTTTTCAACACTAACACAAGTGCGAAAAAGTGGTTTTTCAACACTAACACAAGTGCGAAAAGTGGTTTTTCAACACTAACACAAGTGCGAAAAGTGGTTTTTTCACACTAATACAAGTGCAAAAGTGGTTTCCTGCACCAACACAAGTGCGAAAAGTGGTTTTTCAACACTAACACAAGTGCGAAAAGTGGTTTTTCAACACTAACACAAGTGCGAAAAGTGGTTTTTCAACAATAACACAAGTGCGAAAAGTGTTTTTTCCACACTAATACAAGTGCAAAAGTGGTTTCCTGCACCAACACAAGTGCGAAAAGTGGTTTTTCAACACTAACACAAGTGCGAAAAGTGGTTTTTCAACACTTACACAAGTGCGAAAAGTGGTTTTTCCACACTAATACAAGTGCAAAAGTGGTTTCCTGCACCAACACAAGTGCGAAAAGTGGTTTTTCAACACTAACACAAGTGCAAAAAGTGGTTTTCAACACTAACACAAGTGCGAAAAGTGGTTTTTGCCACACTAATACAAGTGCAAAAGTGGTTTCCTGCACCAACACAAGTGCGAAAAGTGGTTTTTCAACACTAACACAAGTGTGAAAAGTGGTTTTTCAACACTAACACAAGTGCGAAAAGTGGTTTTTCAACACTAACACAAGTGCGAAAGTGTTTTTCCACACTAATACAAGTGCAAAAGTGGTTTCCTGCACCAACACAAGTGCGAAAAGTGGTTTTTCAACACTAACACAAGTGTGAAAAGTGGTTTTCAACACAAACACAAGTGCGAAAAGTGGTTTTTCAACACTAACACAAGTGCGAAAAGTGGTTTTTCCACACTAATACAGGTGCAAAAGTGGTTTCCTGCACCAACACAAGTGCGAAAAGTGGTTTCTTCAACACTAACACAAGTGCGAAAAGTGGTTTTTCAACACGATCACAAGTGCAAAAAGTGTTTTTTCCACACTAATACAAGTGCAAAAGTGGTTTCTGCACCAACACAAGTGCGAAAAGTGGTTTTTCAACACTAACACAAGTGCGAAAAGTGGTTTTTCAACACTAACACAAGTGCGAAAAGTGGTTTTTCCACACTAATACAAGTGCAAAAGTGATTTCCTGCACCAACACAAGTGCGAAAAGTGGTTTTTCAACACTAACACAAGTGCAAAAAGTGGTTTTTCAACACTAACACAAGTGCGAAAAGTGGTTTTTCAACACTAACACAAGTGCGAAAAGTGTTTTTTCCACACTAATACAAGTGCAAAAGTGGTTTCCTGCACCAACACAAGTGCGAAAAGTGGTTTTTCAACACTAACACAAGTGCAAAAAGAGGTTTTTCAACACTAACACAAGTGCAAAAAGTGGTTTTTCAACACTAACACAAGTGCGAAAAGTGGTTTTTCCACACTAATACAAGTGCAAAAGTGGTTTCCTGCACCAACACAAGTGCGAAAAGTGGTTTTTCAACACTAACACAAGTGCGAAAAGTGGTTTTTCAACACTATCACAAGTGCAAAAAGTGTTTTTTCCACACTAATACAAGTGCAAAAGTGGTTTCCTGCACCAACACAAGTGCGAAAAGTGGTTTTTCAACACTAACACAAGTGTGAAAAGTGGTTTTTCAACATGAACACAAGTGCGAAAAGTGGTTTTTCAACACTAACACAAGTGCGAAAAGTGGTTTTTCCACACTAATACAAGTGCAAAAGTGGTTTCCTGCACCAACACAAGTGCGAAAAGTGGTTTTTCAACACTAACACAAGTGCGAAAAGTGGTTTTTCAACACTAACACAAGTGCGAAAAGTGGTTTTTCAACACTAACACATGTGCGAAAAGTGGTTTTTCAACACTAACACAAGTGCGAAAAGTGTTTTTTCCACACTAATACAAGTGAAAAAGTGGTTTCCTGCACCAACACAAGTGCGAAAAAGTGGTTTTCAACACTAACACAAGTGCGAAAAGTGGTTTTTCAACACTAACACAAGTGCGAAAAGTGGTTTTTCAACAATAACACAAGTGCGAAAAGTGGTTTTTCAACACTAACACAAGTGCGAAAAGTGGTTTTTCCACACTAATACAAGTGCAAAAGTGGTTTCCTGCACCAACACAAGTGCGAAAAGTGGTTTTTCAACACTAACACAAGTGCGAAAAGTGGTTTTTCAACACTAACACAAGTGCGAAAAGTGGTTTTTCAACACTAACACAAGTGCGAAAAGTGTTTTTTCCACACTAATACAAGTGCAAAAGTGGTTTCCTGCACCAACACAAGTGCGAAAAGTGGTTTTTCAACACTAACACAAGTGCGAAAAGTAGTTTTTCAACACTAACACAAGTGCGAAAAGTGTTTTTTCCACACTAATACAAGTGCAAAAGTGGTTTCCTGCACCAACACAAGTGCGAAAAGTGGTTTTTCAACACTAACACAAGTGCGAAATGTGGTTTTTCAACACTAACACAAGTGCGAAAAGTGGTTTTTCAACACTAACACAAGTGCGAAAATGTTTTTCCACACTAATACAAGTGCAAAAGTGGTTTCCTGCACCAACACAAGTGAGAAAAGTGGTTTTTCAACACTAACACAAGTGCGAAAAGTGGTTTTTCAACACTAACACAAGTGCGAAAAGTGGTTTTTTCAACACTAACACAAGTGCGAAAAGTGGTTTTTCAACACTAACACAAGTGCGAAAAGTGTTTTTCCCACACTAATACAAGTGCAAAAGTGGTTTCCTGCACCAAAACAAGTGCGAAATGTGGTTTTTCAACACAAACACAAGTGCGAAAAGTGGTTTTTCAACACTAACACAAGTGCGAAAAGTGTTTTTTCCACACTAATACAAGTGCAAAAGTGGTTTCCTGCCCCAACACAAGTGCGAAAAGTGGTTTTTCAACACTAACACAAGTGCGAAAAGTGGTTTTTCAACACTAACACAAGTGCGAAAAGTGGGTTTTTCAAAACTAACACAAGTGCGAAAAGTGGTGTTTTCCACACTAATACAAGTGCAAAAGTGGTTTCCTGCACCAACACAAGTGCGAAAAGTGGTTTTTCAACACTAACACAAGTGCGAAAAGTGGTTTTTCAACACTAACACAAGTGCGAAAAGTGGTTTTTCAACACTACACAAGTGCGAAAAGTGTTTTTTCCACACTAATACAAGTGCAAAAGTGGTTTCCTGCACCAACACAAGTGCGAAATGTGGTTTTTCAACACTAACACAAGTGCGAAAAGTGTGGTTTTTCAACACAAACACAAGTGCGAAAAGTGGTTTTTCAACACTAACACAAGTGCGAAAAGTGGTTTTTTCCACACTAATACAAGTGCAAATGTGGTTTCCTGCACCAACACAAGTGCGAAAAGTGGTTTTTCAACACTAACACAAGTGCGAAAAGTGGTTTTTCAATACGATCACAAGTGCAAAAAGTGTTTTTCCACACTAATACAAGTGCAAAAGTGGTTTCCTGCACCAACACAAGTGCGAAAAGTGGTTTTTCAACACTAACACAAGTGCGAAAAGTGGTTTTTCAACACTAACACAAGTGCGAAAAGTGGTTTTTTCAACACTATCACAAGGGCAAAAGTGTTTTTTCCACACTAATACAAGTGCAAAAGTGGTTTCCTGCACCAACACAAGTGCGAAAAGTGGTTTTTCAACACTAACACAAGTGCGAAAAGTGGTTTTTCAACACAAACACAAGTGCGAAAAGTGGTTTTTCAACACTAACACAAGTGCGAAAAGTGGTTTTTTTCCACACTAATACAGGTGCAAAAGTGGTTTCCTGCACCAACACAAGTGCGAAAAGTGGTTTTTCAACACTAACACAAGTGCGAAAAGTGGTTTTTCAACACTAACACAAGTGCGAAAAGTGGTTTTTCAACACTACACAAGTGCGAAAAGTGTTTTTTCCACACTAATTACAAGTGCAAAAGTGGTTTCCTGCACCAACACAAGTGCGAAATGTGGTTTTTCAACACTAACACAAGTGCGAAAAGTGGTTTTTCAACACAAACACAAGTGCGAAAAGTGGTTTTTCAACACTAACACAAGTGCGAAAAGTGGTTTTTCCACACTAATACAAGTGCAAATGTGGTTTCCTGCACCAACACAAGTGCGAAAAGTGGTTTTTCAACACTAACACAAGTGCGAAAAGTGGTTTTTCAATACGATCACAAGTGCAAAAAGTGTTTTTCCACACTAATACAAGTGCAAAAGTGGTTTCCTGCACCAACACAAGTGCGAAAAGTGGTTTTTCAACACTAACACAAGTGCGAAAAGTGGTTTTTCAACACTAACACAAGTGCGAAAAGTGGTTTTTCAACACTATCACAAGGGCAAAAAGTGTTTTTTCCACACTAATACAAGTGCAAAAGTGGTTTCCTGCACCAACACAAGTGCGAAAAGTGGTTTTTCAACACTAACACAAGTGCGAAAAGTGGTTTTTCAACACAAACACAAGTGCGAAAAGTGGTTTTTCAACACTAACACAAGTGCGAAAAGTGGTTTTTCCACACTAATACAGGTGCAAAAGTGGTTTCCTGCACCAACACAAGTGCGAAAAGTGGTTTTTCAACACTAACACAAGTGCAAAAAGTGGTTTTTCAACACGATCACAAGTGCAAAAAGTGTTTTTTCCACACTAATACAAGTGCAAAAGTGGTTTCCTGCACCAACACAAGTGCGAAAAGTGGTTTTTCAACACTAACACAAGTGCGAAAAGTGGTTTTTCAACACTAACACAAGTGCGAAAAGTGGTTTTTCAACACTATCACAAGTGCAAAAAGTGTTTTTTCAACACGAACACAAGTGCGAAAAGTGGTTTTTCAACACTAACACAAGTGCGAAAAGTGGTTTTTCCACACTAATACAAGTGCAAAAGTGGGTTCCTGCACCAACACAAGTGCGAAAAGTGGTTTTTCAACACTAACACAAGTGCGAAAAGTGGTTTTTCAACACTAACACAAGTGCGAAAAGTGGTTTTTCAACACTAACACAAGTGCGAAAAGTGTTTTTTCCACACTTATACAAGTGCAAAAGTGGTTTCCTGCACCAACACAAGTGCGAAAAGTGGTTTTTCAACACTAACACAAGTGCGAAAAGTGGTTTTTCAACACTAACACAAGTGCGAAAAGTGGTTTTTCCACACTAATACAAGTGCAAAAGTGATTTCCTGCACCAACACAAGTGCGAAAAGTGGTTTTTCAACACTAACACAAGTGCAAAAAGTGGTTTTTCAACACTAACACAAGTGCGAAAAGTGGTTTTTCAACACTAACACAAGTGCGAAAAGTGTTTTTTCCACACTAATACAAGTGCAAAAGTGGTTTCCTGCACCAACACAAGTGCGAAAAGTGGTTTTTCAACACTAACACAAGTGCAAAAAGAGGTTTTTCAACACTAACACAAGTGCAAAAAGTGGTTTTTCAACACTAACACAAGTGCGAAAAGTGGTTTTTCCACACTAATACAAGTGCAAAAGTGGTTTCCTGCACCAACACAAGTGCGAAAAGTGGTTTTTCAACACTAACACAAGTGCGAAAAGTGGTTTTTCAACACTATCACAAGTGCAAAAAGTGTTTTTTCCACACTAATACAAGTGCAAAAGTGGTTTCCTGCACCAATACAAGTGCGAAAAGTGGTTTTTCAACACTAACACAAGTGTGAAAAGTGGTTTTTCAACATGAACACAAGTGCGAAAAGTGGTTTTTCAACACTAACACAAGTGCGAAAAGTGGTTTTTCAACACTAACACAAGTGCGAAAAGTGGTTTTTCCACACTAATACAAGTGCAAAAGTGATTTCCTGCACCAACACAAGTGCGAAAAGTGGTTTTTCAACACTAACACAAGTGCAAAAAGTGGTTTTTCAACACTAACACAAGTGCGAAAAGTGGTTTTTCAACACTAACACAAGTGCGAAAAGTGTTTTTTCCACACTAATACAAGTGCAAAAGTGGTTTCCTGCACCAACACAAGTGCGAAAAGTGGTTTTTCAACACTAACACAAGTGCAAAAAGAGGTTTTTCAACACTAACACAAGTGCAAAAAGTGGTTTTTCAACACTAACACAAGTGCGAAAAGTGGTTTTTCCACACTAATACAAGTGCAAAAGTGGTTTCCTGCACCAACACAAGTGCGAAAAGTGGTTTTTCAACACTAACACAAGTGCGAAAAGTGGTTTTTCAACACTAACACAAGTGCGAAAAGTGGTTTTTCAACACAAACACAAGTGCGAAAAGTGGTTTTTCAACACTAACACAAGTGCGAAAAGTGGTTTTTCCACACTAATACAGGTGCAAAAGTGGTTTCCTGCACCAACACAAGTGCGAAAAGTGGTTTTTCAACACTAACACAAGTGCGAAAAGTGGTTTTTCAACACGATCACAAGTGCAAAAAGTGTTTTTTCCACACTAATACAAGTGCAAAAGTGGTTTCCTGCACCAACACAAGTGCGAAAAGTGGTTTTTCAACACTAACACAAGTGCGAAAAGTGGTTTTTCAACACTAACACAAGTGCGAAAAGTGGTTTTTCAACACTATCACAAGTGCAAAAAGTGTTTTTTCAACACGAACACAAGTGCGAAAAGTGGTTTTTCAACACTAACACAAGTGCGAAAAGTGGTTTTTCCACACTAATACAAGTGCAAAAGTGGGTTCCTGCACCAACACAAGTGCGAAAAGTGGTTTTTCAACACTAACACAAGTGCGAAAAGTGGTTTTTCAACACTAACACAAGTGCGAAAAGTGGTTTTTCAACACTAACACAAGTGCGAAAAGTGTTTTTTCCACACTAATACAAGTGCAAAAGTGGTTTCCTGCACCAACACAAGTGCGAAAAGTGGTTTTTCAACACTAACACAAGTGCGAAAAGTGGTTTTTCAACACTAACACAAGTGCGAAAAGTGGTTTTTCCACACTAATACAAGTGCAAAAGTGATTTCCTGCACCAACACAAGTGCGAAAAGTGGTTTTTCAACACTAACACAAGTGCAAAAAGTGGTTTTTCAACACTAACACAAGTGCGAAAAGTGGTTTTTCAACACTAACACAAGTGCGAAAAGTGTTTTTTCCACACTAATACAAGTGCAAAAGTGGTTTCCTGCACCAACACAAGTGCGAAAAGTGGTTTTTCAACACTAACACAAGTGCAAAAAGAGGTTTTTCAACACTAACACAAGTGCAAAAAGTGGTTTTTCAACACTAACACAAGTGCGAAAAGTGGTTTTTCCACACTAATACAAGTGCAAAAGTGGTTTCCTGCACCAACACAAGTGCGAAAAGTGGTTTTTCAACACTAACACAAGTGCGAAAAGTGGTTTTTCAACACTATCACAAGTGCAAAAAGTGTTTTTTCCACACTAATACAAGTGCAAAAGTGGTTTCCTGCACCAACACAAGTGCGAAAAGTGGTTTTTCAACACTAACACAAGTGTGAAAAGTGGTTTTTCAACATGAACACAAGTGCGAAAAGTGGTTTTTCAACACTAACACAAGTGCGAAAAGTGGTTTTTCAACACTAACACAAGTGCGAAAAGTGGTTTTTCCACACTAATACAAGTGCAAAAGTGATTTCCTGCACCAACACAAGTGCGAAAAGTGGTTTTTCAACACTAACACAAGTGCAAAAAGTGGTTTTTCAACACTAACACAAGTGCGAAAAGTGGTTTTTCAACACTAACACAAGTGCGAAAAGTGTTTTTTCCACACTAATACAAGTGCAAAAGTGGTTTCCTGCACCAACACAAGTGCGAAAAGTGGTTTTTCAACACTAACACAAGTGCAAAAAGAGGTTTTTCAACACTAACACAAGTGCAAAAAGTGGTTTTTCAACACTAACACAAGTGCGAAAAGTGGTTTTTCCACACTAATACAAGTGCAAAAGTGGTTTCCTGCACCAACACAAGTGCGAAAAGTGGTTTTTCAACACTAACACAAGTGCGAAAAGTGGTTTTTCAACACTATCACAAGTGCAAAAAGTGTTTTTTCCACACTAATACAAGTGCAAAAGTGGTTTCCTGCACCAACACAAGTGCGAAAGTGGTTTTTCAACACTAACACAAGTGCGAAAAGTGGTTTTTCAACACGATCACAAGTGCAAAAAGTGTTTTTTCCACACTAATACAAGTGCAAAGGTGGTTTCCTGCACCAACACAAGTGCGAAAAGTGGTTTTTCAACACTAACACAAGTGCGAAAAGTGGTTTTTCAACACTAACACAAGTGCGAAAAGTGGTTTTTCAACACTATCACAAGTACAAAAAGTGTTTTTTTCCACACTAATACAAGTGCAAAAGTGGTTTCCTGCACCAACACAAGTGCGAAAAGTGGTTTTTCAACACGAACACAAGTGCGAAAAGTGGTTTTTCAACACTAACACAAGTGCGAAAAGTGGTTTTTCCACACTAATACAAGTGCAAAAGTGGTTTCCTGCACCAACACAAGTGCGAAAAGTGGTTTTTCAACACTAACACAAGTGCGAAAAGTGGTTTTTCAACACTAACACAAGTGCGAAAAGTGGTTTTTCAACACTAACACAAGTGCGAAAAGTGGTTTTTTCACACTAATACAAGTGCAAAAGTGGTTTCCTGCACCAACACAAGTGCGAAAAGTGGTTTTTCAACACTAACACAAGTGCGAAAAGTGGTTTTTCAACACTAACACAAGTGCGAAAAGTGGTTTTTCAACAATAACACAAGTGCGAAAAGTGTTTTTTCCACACTAATACAAGTGCAAAAGTGGTTTCCTGCACCAACACAAGTGCGAAAAGTGGTTTTTCAACACTAACACAAGTGCGAAAAGTGGTTTTTCAACACTTACACAAGTGCGAAAAGTGGTTTTTCCACACTAATACAAGTGCAAAAGTGGTTTCCTGCACCAACACAAGTGCGAAAAGTGGTTTTTCAACACTAACACAAGTGCAAAAAGTGGTTTTCAACACTAACACAAGTGCGAAAAAGTGGTTTTTGCCACACTAATACAAGTGCAAAAGTGGTTTCCTGCACCAACACAAGTGCGAAAAGTGGTTTTTCAACACTAACACAAGTGTGAAAAGTGGTTTTTCAACACTAACACAAGTGCGAAAAGTGGTTTTTCAACACTAACACAAGTGCGAAAAGTGTTTTTCCACACTAATACAAGTGCAAAAGTGGTTTCCTGCACCAACACAAGTGCGAAAAGTGGTTTTTCAACACTAACACAAGTGTGAAAAGTGGTTTTTCAACACAAACACAAGTGCGAAAAGTGGTTTTTCAACACTAACACAAGTGCGAAAAGTGGTTTTTCCACACTAATACAGGTGCAAAAGTGGTTTCCTGCACCAACACAAGTGCGAAAAGTGGTTTTTCAACACTAACACAAGTGCGAAAAGTGGTTTTTCAACACGATCACAAGTGCAAAAAGTGTTTTTTCCACACTAATACAAGTGCAAAAGTGGTTTCCTGCACCAAACACAAGTCCGAAAAGTGGTTTTTCAACACTAACACAAGTGCGAAAAGTGGTTTTTCAACACTAACACAAGTGCGAAAAGTGGTTTTTCAACACTATCACAAGTGAAAAAAGTGTTTTTTCCACACTAATACAAGTGCAAAAGTGGTTTCCTGCACCAACACAAGTGCGAAAAGTGGTTTTTCAACACGAACACAAGTGCGAAAAGTGGTTTTTCAACACTAACACAAGTGCGAAAATTGGTTTTTCCACACTAATACAAGTGCAAAAGTGGTTTCCTGCACCAACACAAGTGCGAAAAGTGGTTTTTCAACACTAACACAAGTGCGAAAAGTGGTTTTTCAACACTAACACAAGTGCGAAAAGTGGTTTTTCAACACTAACACAAGTGCGAAAAGTGGTTTTTTCACACTAATACAAGTGCAAAAGTGTTTCCTGCACCAACACAAGTGCGAAAAGTGGTTTTCAACACTAACACAAGTGCGAAAGTGTTTTTCAACACTAACACAAGTGCGA